>NC_081523.1:152500-415000 GCF_030273125.1 Centropristis striata
TCATAGAACCAAGTTCCTTGGATTCCTTGGCCCCAGACCTTTCCAATGGTGTGTCGTTGACACCGTGGAACCTTGGGAAATTTTCGAAATCTTATTATGAAACTTTAAAATGGCCATATCTCCGGAACGGTAAGTCGTAGAGACTTGAATTCAACTCTGGCGTGTTCAGCGACCCCAAATTAGGTCTGACGCGACCGACTTTCAAGTCTCTAGCACCTTCGGTTCCGAAGATATAGGCCAAAAACAGAATTCGGAAATTTCCGTTTTCTGAAAAATTCTAACTTTTGATAGGAAGGTCGTAGAGACACGTGAGTGGGCTCTACGTGACGGGCGTGGCCGAAATAGGGGGGGTAGACACCAATTGCAAACTTGTGGGAGGTACCGTTGTTGAGTTAAGGGCGTGTCAAAAATCCCCATAGCAATACATGTAAAAGGTGAAAATTTTACTAAGTGGTTAGGGTTAGGGTTAGGGTTAGGAAGGTCGTAGAGACACGTGGGTGGGCTCTACGTGTCGGGCATGGCCGAAATAGTGGGGGTAGACACCAATTGCAAACTTGTGGGAGGTACCGTTGTTGAGTTAGGGTTAGGGTTAGGGTTAGGTTTTTGTTAAAACGCAGCACTCTTGGAGAGTGCTACGGGGGGCACGGGCGCAGGGGATCAGGCAGATAAAGATCTTTTTATTTCCTTTTTATAGTTATGCTTTAATAAAAGCTGATAAAAAATATTTTTTTATGTATGCCATAAAAATGGTTTAAAATAATCGATTTAAAAGCTGGAGGCTGGAGGTCCGGACGGGGGTTGAGGGAGCGATTAAAAACTCCTAGAGTAAAATAAATGAAGGAAGAAAAATTTAAAATAAATGAATAAAATAAATAAAAGTGGAGTTTATTGAGGGCTGCTCCGATTATTTCCTCGGAGGAGATCTAAAAGGTATATGTATAAAAGCGGAGTAAAACCACAATTTAAGAACCATCCAAAATATGTTAAAAAAGAATAAAATGAATAAAAAGACAAACCAATAAATAATTAAGTAAATAAATAATTAGGATAAGTATAAAAAATAAATAAAATAGATCTCTATAAATAAGTATAGAAATCATATATAAATAATTTAAAACATGCAGTTCCAGAATAGGTGCTGATGGATTTAAAATATAAATATGTAAACAATGGGGGGTGTATAAACATGCAGAATAAATATAAGTGCTTTAAAAGGTAGGTAAAGATAAGTGCTATAAAATAACGTTAAAAACATGCAATAAAATGACACAAACTCTCAAAAACACAATTTTTTTGTAATAAAATTTCCCTTTAATTTACACCCTCCCTAACTGAAAATTATATTAATAAATTAAATCCAAAATGAGGTCCGGAAACATGCATAAAATTTATTAAAATTACATAAAATAAAAAAATAATAAATAAAAATAGAAACAAATAAATAAATTAAAGGTTCCTAAAATCATGGAGGCACTCCCACTTCCATACAACCTACTTAGACATGTTTAGGGGACGGACACTCCTTGCTATTGGTATCGTCTTAGGTTCCCCCTCATAAGTAAATTATATTAAACATGAGAGACTGGGAAGGATTAAAAGGCATGCATGTAAAACCTTTATAAATATATACAAGAATATAAACATACAATATAAAACACAACATATAAAATATAAATTATATAAAATATATAAGGATAAAGTATAAAATGTAAAAGTATAAATTACAAAATGAAATATAAATGATCAAATAAACAGTATAAAGGTTAGTGTGTAAAACAAGCAAATATAAGTGGATAAAAACATGTTAGTAGCAGTATAAATATTTATAAGCATGCATATAAAACACAGTCGTCATAAAAATGTTTTCCCAGTCTCTAAAAGGGGGGAGCCACTCTTGATTGAAGGGTGCCCGTCCCCCGAAAGTACCGGGAAAATACTTATACACTTATACACTATACTTATACACTGGATATATACACTTAGGGTTAGGGTTGGGGTTAAAAAAAATTTTTTTCGCAGCAGTATGAACTCTCTTTGAGCACCGGCCGGCACGTTGTGCCGTCCGGTGGTCAAAGAGAATTCATACTGCTGCGAAACTTTTTTTTTTAACCCCAACCCTAACCCTAAGTGTATATATCCAGTGTATAAGTATAGTGCAGGTATGAATTGAATATACTATAGGATATATACAGTAAATGAATATCTTATATGAATGTGGGCATATTACAGAACGGTCACCTCTGTGTAGAGTTCAAGAGGTTGACAACTGAGGGGAAAAAGCTGTTCCTGAACCTGCTGGTTCTGGAGCGCAGGTAGCTGTAGCGCCTCCTGGAGGGGAGGAGGGTAAACAGTTCGTGGCATGGGTGGGAGCTGTCCCTGGCAATGCTGCGTGCCCTCCACAGGCACCACTTTGATGGTGGGAAGTGGTGAGCCGGTGATGCGCTGGGCAGTTTTCACCACCCTCTGCACCGCCTACCGGTCTGCGACGGAGCAGTTACCATACCAGACTGTGATGCAGCTAGTAAGGATGCTCTCTTGGGGCGTCCCGGTGGCTCACACTGGTAGAGCGCTTACCATTAAGGCTGAGTCTTTGCTGCGGCAGAGCCGGGTTCGAATCCGGCCTGAGCTCCCTTTGCCGCTTGTCTTCCCCTCTGTCACCCCCTTTCTATCTGTCACTGTCAATAAAGCATGAAAAATACCAAAAAACTAAAATCTTTAAAGGATGCTCTCGATGGTGCTGCGGTTAGGGTTAGGGTTAGCGCTTTTTTTGGGCTGGAGCCGGATCTTTGGGTTCTTTGGGCACCAGCTCTGGTCTAAAAGCAGTGCAGGTAAATAATAGCAGCCGGTCACACCCACCAAGAGCTGACATGGTGAAATACCTTTTTCCCTCTTGGATGCATAAAAATAAACATAGTTGAATATGAATCAAAAATTGATTTATGTAACCGGTGGAGGGTTAGGGTTAGGTAAAACACACAGCAACAACTTCAACAACACTGCAACAAGTTAAAAACACACTGCAACAAGTTAAAACAACACTGCAACAAGTTAAAAACACACTGCAACAAGTTAAAACAACACTGCAACAAGTTAAAACAACACTGCAACAAGTTAAAACAACACTGCAACAAGTTAAAAACACACTGCAACAAGTTAAAACCGCACTGCAACAAGTTACAACCGCACTGCAACAAGTTAAAAACACACTGCAACAAGTTAAAACAACACTGCAACAAGTTAAAAACACACTGCAACAAGTTAAAACACACAGCAACAACTTCAACAACACTGCAACAAGTTTTAAGGAAAGAGATGTTTTCAGTGAAATGACAAATGACAGTGAAATTTAAACTCAAATATTGTTTAATAACTGTTACAGGTGTGATGACTTGTTAAAAAAATGAACATTTGTTTATTAGTACAAATGTGGTGATTAATTTCTAAATGTAAAAGAAGTGTCTTTCTTTTAAATGTTACAGAAGTGATTATTTGTCAAAAAAATAAATAAATAAAAACATATTGCATGAGTTCAATATGTGTCTGTGTCTATCTGTGTGTGTGTGTGTCCCAATCCTCCCATTTGGAAGGAAGAAGAAGAAAAGAGTCAAGAAGAAAGATAAAATAACCAAAACAAATCTTACAGTTTGGAGTGAAGTGCTGTGAATTACATTGAAATCAATCCGCCCATCTGGAATGAAAAAGAAGAAAATAGCAGTTAATAAAGGTTTTGTAGTGTTGAAACACAGAGACACACTGAGTCCATCCTTCCTTCAGGGTTACTGGGCCAGCTAACGGTGTCAACATCAGATTTAATCTGAGTAAACAGTAAGAGTAAATGCAATTCAGTAATACAATGTAAAATAAGGTCTCTGTAAAGGGTCAAAATAAATATATTAATATAAAAATAATTTCTATTCATGAATAAAATTTAAGAAACGTTGCCTATAAAAGCTAAGTACAAATTTATAAATTAAATTCAACAATACAATGTAAAATCATGTTTCTGGAAAAGGCAAGTATACATTTATAAATACATTAATTCATTATTGAAATATGGTAAATGTGTCTCAACTTGACTGACAAAAAATGCACAAAAATCTGCTGTCAACTTGAATAAATTATTTAAAACCACAATTGTACCATAAATGAACAATCTAACACTAAAACCTCAAGGGGACTGAACTCTGAATATAAACTAAACCAGAAGGGAGCAGAATTCACTCAGTAAAATCTCTCTGAGAAGCATTAAAGGTGGAAATCACTTCTAACTCTGTCTGTGGAATAATGGTGCTGAAATACAGACTTTGGCCAGCAGAGGGCACAATTCACCTCTAAAAGGGCATTGCAATCTTTTTTTTTTTTTTTTTTTCAAAATATTTTTATTGAAAAATACAATAAAAACATTTCCAATTACAGAAATACAATTATCCTTTTCTTATTTTTTATACATATATGTACATGTAAACAGTCACATATACACATACACAAACGAAAATGAACAAAAACACTGATAGATTTGTAGAAGAAAAATAATTAAATTAGATTACAGAGTGCAGTGTAAACCCCCACCCCTCCCACCCACGTCCCACCTCGGCATAACACAACCAACAAACATACTATTGATCAATTATGCAATATAAAATGCACAACAACAGTAATAGGCAGAAATTCAATCAGGTAGTACCTCTAAATTAGTGAAATAGGAAATAAAAGGTTGCCATTTGTGAAAAAATTTGACTGTACTTCCTCTTAATGTATATTTAATTTTTTCAAGCTTTAAAAAAAACATGGTGTCTTTAAGCCAACGGGAAATAGAAGGAGATTTAGCAGATTTCCAGTGTAACAATAATAAACGTCTTGCAAGTAGGGATGTGAAAGCTATAATATCTTTTTGTTTAGAGTTCAGTGTAAGTGAGGGGCTGGGAATCCCAAATATAGCAATCAGAGGGCAAGGTTGGAGATTTACACCAAGAACAGTTGACATAATAATAAAATAACCCACCCAAAAATCTTTCAGACCAGGACAAAGAAAAAACATGTGGCTGAGGTGACAAGAAGAGCCAAAGCATTTATCACATTTGTCTTCCACTTCTGGATATAGTACAGACAGTCTAGACTTGGAGAAATGCACCCTGTGTACGACTTTAAATTGAATAAGTCCAAGACGTGCACAAGAAGTGGTGGATTTTACCCTCTCTATGGCTTGTTCCCACGACTCCTCATATATTTGTATTCCCAATTCCCCTTCCCATGCACTCTTGAGTTTAACATTTGAGTGGTCGCTAAAAGCCAAAATAATATTGTACAACTTTGAAGTGATTCCTCTGTGATGAGGAGTAAATGATAACATTTTTTCCCATTGCTGTTCAGGCGGTAAAGAAGGGAAATTAGGGAAACACTTAGTAACAAAACTGCGAATTTGAAAATATCGAAATAGATGATTACAAGGGAGGCCGTAACGAGACGACAAATTGGCAAAGCTATCCAATACACCACCTACATACAAATGTTTGAATTGTCTAATACCCTTGTCACGCCATATTGAAAATGTTGGGTCCGAAAGTGATGGAGGAAATAAATGGTTGTTGTTGATAGGACTTGAGGAAGATGCAGCTACAAATTTAAAATGGCGCCTAAATTGAAACCAGATTTTAAGTGTGTTAAGAACTACTTGATTCTCAGTATATAAAGAGGGTTTTATAGGTAAAGATGAATAAAGTAAAGCAGGTATGGAAGATCTCTTACAGGATGATAGTTCTAATTTACACCAAGAGGGTCCAGAAGATTTTAGCCAGTAACAAAGTTTATGGATGTGAGCAGCCCAATAATAGGCTTGGAAATTAGGTAATGCAAGTCCTCCACTAAGTCTGCATCTCTGCAGTAAAGATTTACAAACTCTAGGTGGCTTCCCGCCCCAAATAAAAGAACTAATCATCTTGTCCAGTGAGTCAAAAAAATGTTTAGGTAGAAAAAGAGGAATTGACTGGAATAAAAATAGAAATTTTGGTAAGATATTCATTTTAATAACATTGATCTTGCCAATTAATGAAAGGGGGAGGTTACCCCATATTTGAATATCAGATGTAATCTTTGAGATAAGGGGAGTAAAATTAGCTGATGCAAGGCTGGATAAAGAACGAGTCACGTTGATACCTAGGTATTTAAACCCTGATGGACTAAACTGAAAAGGTAAGTCTGACTGCTGAAGAAGACATGCTACAGTGTTAATGGGAAAACACTCACTTTTCCCCAGATTTAATTTATAACCTGAAAAGGTGCTGAAGTCCTCCAGAATACCTAGAACAGCAGGGATAGAGAATGTAGGATCTGTTATATATAACAACAAATCATCCGCATATAGCGATAATTTATTTTCCATTCCATTACGGATGATTCCTTTAACTAAGGGGGAAGATTTTAATGTAATAGACAGAGGCTCGACAGCTATGGCGAAGAGCAGAGGCGACAACGGACAACCTTGTCGGGTTCCGCGACCAAGGGCAAAATAATCAGAGTAGACATCATTAGTATGGACACTGGCTTTAGGGGACGAATAAAGAAGGCGAATCCAAGAAATAATTTTATCACCAAATCCGAATTTCTTTAAAACTGCAAACAAGTACTCCCACTCTACCCTGTCGAATGCCTTTTCAGCATCTAAAGAAATCACAAGTTCAGGAAGTTCAGCCGAATGTTCTGAATAGATTATATTGAAAAGTGTACGGGTATTAAAAAACAATTGACGACCCTTTATAAAACCATTTTGCTCCTCAGATATAATATAAGGAAGCACATTCTCTAGACGAGATGCAATAACTTTAGCCAACACCTTTACATCAGCATTAAGCAGAGATAATGGTCTGTAGGAACTACAGGAGGTTGGATCCTTGTCTTTTTTGAGAAGGAGCGCTATAGTGGCTTGTGTCAGAGTTGGAGGTAATGAACCGCTTACTAAAGATTCATTGAATACAGATAAAAGTATAGGTGCCAATTTACCAATAAATGTTTTGAAAAATTCGATCGGAAAGCCATCAGGGCCTGGGGCTTTGTTAGACTGCATAGCTTTGATAGCATTTGATACTTCTTCAAGGGAGAGTGGGGAGTCCAATTGTCTGGAAGTATTAATATCAATGACAGGAATCGAAAGGTTCTGAAGGAATTCATCCATTTTAACGTTGTCTGTGGGAAATTCAGATTTATATAATGAAGAGTAAAATGATTTAAAAGTAGTATTAATTTCCAAGGGATCTGTAGTAACCGTGTCGTTAGTGTTTTTAATACTAGGTATCAAACGGGAAGTGGCTTGACGTCGTAACTGATGTGCCAGTAAACGACTTGCCTTGTCGCCATGTTCGTAATATGAGCCTCGAGTGCATAGCAACAAGCGCTCTGCCTCTTTAGTTGAAATTAGATCGAATTCTGTTTGCAGATCAAGACGCTGCTTAAGTAGTTCAGGAGAAGGGTTCAGCACATAACTTTGATCAAGGTTACTGATCTCAGATGTAAGTTCATTAAGCCTAGCATTAATCTTTTTATTAGTTAGGGCAGAGTAAGAAATAATTTGACCACGTAGGTAGCATTTAAGTGTCTCCCATAGCAGTGAATATGAAGAGGAGTCATTTTGATTGAAAGACAAGAACTCATCAATAGAATTTGAAATGAGTTCACAAAACTCTTTATCTGCCAAAAGAAGAGAATTAAATCTCCAAAGTGGTGGGCTACGTTTATAAGTAGAAAGTTGAATATCTAATAACAAAGGTGAGTGGTCAGAAATTACAATACCTAAATAGTCAGAAGATTTTACACATGAATTAAGAGCGCTGTCAATGAAAAAATAATCAATCCTAGAATATGAAAGGTGCACCTGAGAGAAGAAAGAAAATTTTTTAATAGAAGGGTTACGAGATCTCCACGGATCAATGAGACCATTCTGTTTCGTAAAATCTGAGAATGCTTTAGACATAGCAGATTGGGTCAGATCACGAGGATTAGAACGATCCAAGATTGGATCAAAAACACAGTTTAGATCCCCACCGAGGATCAGCAGGTGCGTATTTATGAAGGGGATATTACTCAGCAATCTGTTAGCAAATTCAACATCATCGAAATTCGGGGCATATACATTTACTAACAAAACCTTTTTTTGCATCAGGGTACCGGCAACAATAAGGTATCTGCCGTTCCTATCAGCGATGACATCAGTGGATGAAAATTGAATTTTCTTATTAATGAGAATAGCGACCCCTCTAGCTTTTGAGTTAAAATTTGAGTGGAAGACTTGACTTACCCAAGGGCAATGTAACCTACGGTGATCTTTAATACGAAGGTGAGTCTCCTGTAAAAATACTATATCAGAGTTTAAACGTTTTAAGTGTGTAAAAACTTTAGATCTCTTGACAGGATTACCCATACCTCTGATATTCCAACTAATAAATCTGAGAGGTGCACCTGACCCAGCAATGGGATCTATATTGCCATTAACCATTTAAATAAGAAAAACAAAACAAAAAAAACAGCAAAAACGCATATTGTCGCCGAGGTGGGACACCCTCCCCCCAAAATACCCCAAAAAACACAAATACACCCAAAGTCCCCATAAAACTACAGAACAAAGGGGACAGCAGTGTTACCCACACTAACCAAAAGTTGTCCACGATGGTGTTTGAACAACACGGAGACAAAGCAGAGCAAGCGGAAGTATGAGAGAAAAAAAAAAGAAAACTCCCGCCGACTTCACCTCTGTTTAACAGTATGCGCAAGAGTTGAGATAAAAATAAAAAAAAATATATAATAATAAAATAAAAATAAAAATAAAAATAAAAAAGAAACTCAATACAGTAATGTCATCTTGAGGTGAACATTCAAAAAATACATAAATAAAAATAAATAAATAAAAATTCACCTGAGTAGCTCTAAACAAATTTCCCCATATCAGTCACGACGTATTGAAAATGGAAAATAAAATAGACAATAGAGCAAAAATGAGATAACACTGATCTACACAATAGAGCCTAAAAAAAAACCCCAAAGTGTGGTATAGCCTTATTGAATAAGGAAGAGGGGAGAAAAATTGCATACTATAAACAAACAATAGTAACACAAAGTTAGTTGGTGCAACATAGCAGGAAACCACACCAGTATTGAGTTAAGGCCACCTGTATTAAGCAATAATACAACACAGGACAGTATAATTACTGGAGCTCACCCAGAAATCAAGGTTTTGACGTAGTCACTGGCCTTATCCGCTGAAACGAAGTCTTTTTCAACACCATTGTATGTGATGCGAAGTCGGGCTGGATGAAACAGACCGTAGCGAGCGCCGTCAATGCCACGGAGTTGTCGCCTGACCTCGTTGAATGCAGCCCGAGCCCGGGCTACTTTGGCAGTGTGGTCAGGGAAGACTGAGATGGTCAGGTCTCCGACTTTAATTTGTCGGAGCTCTCTTGCGCGGCGTAAAATGTCAACACAATCACTGTGATAATGTAGTCTGCATACGATGGCTCGTGGACGCTCACCGGGCTTGGGCTTGGGTTGGAGGGTCCGGTGGGACCGGTCCAAAAGCGGCTCCTTTAGCAGGCCAAACGCTTCCTTTAATAAGTCGGCTACAGCGGCTGTGGTGCAGGTGTCAGGGCCCTCGGGTACTCCCAATATCCTAACGTTGTTGCGCCGTGACCTGGATTCCAAATCTTCACATTTATTTTCCAGCTTGGCCACGTTAGCAGTGAGAGACTTGATTGTAGTTTTCATCTCGGCGATGTCATCGGAGCACTCCGTGAGGGCGTGCTCCATCTCCCCGACCGTACCTTTTAGCTCGGACATGGTAGCATCTGTGGCAGCTTTATCATTCGCCAGCTGTGTTTTCACCGCTTGCAGGTCGAGCTTGATGGTGGACAAAACATCGCCGAGGGTATCCTGGAGTTCCTTCTTAAAAATAGCAGCAATGTCTTGCCGCAGCGAAGTTAGCAACTCGTGCTTAAGGGTATCGATGTCAGGATTAGCTTGCATCGAGGCGACACCTGTAGGAGTGGGCGGCCCACTCGAGGGTGAGGTCATGGTTTGCGGATTAGGCCTCAGTTGTGTCTGAATAGTATTGCGAGTGTTGCGAGACATTTTCGCGGTCCAAAGTAAAACTTTTTAACAAGAAATACTGTTGTGTACCACAAGACAAAAAAAAAAGTAACGTAAAAGCGCAGAAGAATAACAATTTTGATCGAAATCGGCAGGAGCCTCCAAACTCACGTCCTACTCCATTGAAGCTCAGCAGCGCCCCCCCGCATTGCAATCTTTAAACTCAATAAAATAATTATATGAAAGACATATGTTACAAATGCAATATCAAATACAATGATTAATACAATTATATAAAGGAAATAAAATATAACAAATACAAACTTTGAGAGAGCCAAGGAGATGGCATGGTACTAAAAACTGCAGACTGGTTAAATTAATGAGTAATTTAATCCTAGTTATTGTGATATTTATAGTTGTTAATAAACTGATAATTACAACTCACTACATTATTTATGAACCATGTTGAAATGTGATAATCTTTAATTACACAGACATTATAATCACACACAGTTCAACACTTTAAATCGTGGCTGAGTTTATAGTTAACTGGTCTAATGGTCAGTTTAGTCATCATGACATTAAATAATAATAATAATAACAATAATAATAATTGGTGACTCTAAATTGCCCATAGGTGTGAATGAGAGTGTGATTGTCTGTCTCTATATGTCAGCCCTGCGATAGTCTGGCGTCCTGTCCAGGGTGAACCCCGCCTCTCGCCCAATGTCAGCTGGGATCGGCTCCAGCCCCCGCGACCCGAATGCGGATAAGCGGTTAATGGTAATGAATGAATGAATGAATAATAACAATAATAATAATTGTATCTAACTAAAACTGTTCTGACTCCTGTCAGTGTCTAAATAATCTTTAGTGGCCCCCTAGTGGTGTGTCAGGGTTTTTGCGCCTGTAAGGTCTGACTTAAGAAGTGGCCGACATAACACACGCAGGCTGTGCTCCACCAGGTTGTTGTCTAGGCCTTGGAGTAGATCCATCAGCAAGTATGGCTGTTGTTAGCTCCTTTAAGTTGTTAAAAGTTAATGAAAGTTACAACCTTTTATGTTTAGTTGGTAAAATAGTGCTTACAATGCAAATGCTGGGGTTCGTAGCTAATAACATAGGCAGTTTCAATTCATTGTCAGCCCTCATTCATGTTATATGTTATGTTTATGTGTGAATCATTATCACCATTTACTGTGTTTACGCTGTTACTTACCTGTAAGAGCATACTGTAAAAAGATGTGTGCATGCCTTATGTAATATTGTGTTTTACTTACCTGGTTTATAACCTGAAAGGAAAGAAGAAAAGTGTGACCAGTGTTGTTGCATATATTTCATTTCAATTGTAACATTTTGTGTATTTTCATTGTGTTGCAGTTTTACAAAAAAGTCTCAGAAGATTTCAGTAAATCATTCTCAACCTGGAATCACACCTACTGGGTCTTTCTTGTTAGCTATCTGTCTACAAATACAGCTCACGTATTAGCCAGGACAGAATAAAAACGGTGAAGCTTTATTTTACAAACACAGACAGCTTCTGATTAAATGTCTTGTCACAATGAATTAAAACACTTCTCTATTACTTATCACTTCAATCATCGATAATAACTAATATTTACATTTAATTATATCTTCTTTCATTTACTTCCGTTAGCATCGAAGGCAGCATTAGCTGCTAATAACGTCAGACAACAAACTACTGAGAACACTAATAACTGATAGTATATATAATGACATAAAACTAGAATTAAACTCACCAATAACTGGAGCCTGCAGGGCTTCTTGTGAGGCAGTGGTACAGCTCAGCACACAGCAGGAGGTGTTTTTAGTCCGATGTCTGCAGGTGAAACTCCGACAGGTGAAGGTTACAGTCAATTAGCTGCTAGCTGCTACAGAAAGCTAGCGGCTAACGAATAGCGGCTACAGACATCTAGCGGCTACAGAAAGCTAATGGCTAGCGGCTACAGAAAGCTAGCGGCTAACGACTCGCGGCTACAGAAAGCTAACAGCTAGCGGCTACAGAAAGCTAATGGCTAACGGCTACAGAAAGCTAGCGGCTGACGCTATCAACAGACAGCTAGGATTAATTAATTGACTTTGTAAACTTTAAGGAGTGAGATATAAAGGTTCCCCTCAGAGTCTCATGGAGACATCAGCTGCTGAGACCAGAGGCCTCTTCTCAACCAGCCTGTTAACATGCTGACGGACATTTACTGACGGTCAATCTAACTTGCTCCTTGTTGCCGCTTCAGACCAAATCAGCGATAAATGTTTTCACGTAGTTTAAGTAATTAATGACACCTTTATCTAGAGACATAGAACTATGGAAAGATGGATAGTACAGTGGTTAAGGCCAGTGACTGGGACACAGGAGACTGTGTTTAAGAATGTTTTCAGTGCTTCTCCTTTCTGACAGGGAACAGAAGTACTGAAGTCACTGCATTCATCTGTTGAACTGCTGCCACACTACGTTCCCAATATACTAGGTTAATCATGGTTCCTTAACTCCTTAAAACTAGATTGGGAGCCAGAGCCTTCAGTTATCAAGCTCCTCTCCTGTGGAATCATCTCCCAGTCTCAGTACGGGAGGCAGAAACCCTCTCTTTGTTTAAGAGTCAACTTAAACCTTTTGTTATGACCAGGGTTCTTATGGTTCATTGTTTTGTTCCTTGCAGTGCCTGGTGCAGGTGTTCCTCCCTGCCAGAGGAGGTGCTGCTTGGTGTTCTTTCTCTCTTTCCCTTTCTGTTTTCCCAGGTGGTGGTTGGAGTGGGACTGGTCACCGGCTGATTGAACAGCTGATTGAACAGCTTAAAGGAAGCTGCTAAGGACGCCTCCCCCTCTTGACTTAGTGGGAAATGTTTGTTGATTTTTGTATCGTAGTGTGGTGATCTTTGTTTTTCTGTATTCTTATTAACAAAGATCCATTTGGTTAATTTAGGGGTAGGTAGCCTTTTGTTTTATAACTATGTTCTCCTGTTTTTGTATAGGGAGGTCAGGTAAGCAACCTGTATTTTATTTTACGTATCTTTGTTTTCAGGTTAGTTAGTTTTCAAATGAGAGATGTTTTGCTTGTTGTTTTGGCTATGCTCACCCAGAAGAGAAATATTTATTGTTGTGTACAATAAATTAATTGGACTGCTTATCTGTTTACCTCATCTCTGGGAGTTGGGAAGGGGGCAGAGCAACTTTTATGCAGCACACTGGTTACCCTTACCGTAAAACTTTCCTCTTCTTTTTCCTCTCAACCCTCCTCTCTATCCTCCCTCCTCTCTATCCTCCCTCCTCTCTATCCTCCCTCTTCTCTATCCTCCCTCCTCTCTATCCTCCCTCCTCTCTATCCTCCCTCCTCTCTATCCTCCCTCCTCTCTATCCTCTCTATCCTCTATCCTCTCTATCCTCCCTCTTCTCTATCCTCTCTATCCTCTATCCTCTCTATCCTCCCTCCTCTCTATCCTCCCTCCTCTCTATCCTCCCTCTTCTCTATCCTCTCTATCCTCTATCCTCTCTATCCTCCCTCCTCTCTATCCTCTATCCTCTCTATCCTCTCTATCCTCCCTCCTCTCTATCCTCCCTCCTCTCTATCCTCCCTCCTCTCTATCCTCTCTATCCTCCCTCCTCTCTATCCTCCCTCCTCTCTATCCTCCCTCCTCTCTATCCTCTTTCCTCTCTATCCTCCCTCCTCTCTATCCTCCCTCCTCTCTATCCTCCCTCCTCTCTATCCTCTCTCCCTCTCTATCCTCCCTCCTCTCTATCCTCTCTCCTCTCCCTCCTCTCTATCCTCCCTCCTCTCTATCCTCTCTCCTCTCTATCCTCTCTCCTCTCTATCCTCCCTCCTCTCTATCCTCCCTCCTCTCTATCCTCTATCCTCTCTATCCTCCCTCCTCTCTATCCTCTATCCTCTCTATCCTCTCTATCCTCCCTCCTCTCTATCCTCCCTCCTCTCTATCCTCCCTCCTCTCTATCCTCTCTATCCTCCCTCCTCTCTATCCTCCCTCCTCTCTATCCTCCCTCCTCTCTATCCTCTTTCCTCTCTATCCTCCCTCCTCTCTATCCTCCCTCCTCTCTATCCTCCCTCCTCTCTATCCTCTCTCCCTCTCTATCCTCCCTCCTCTCTATCCTCTCTCCTCTCCCTCCTCTCTATCCTCCCTCCTCTCTATCCTCTCTCCTCTCTATCCTCCCTCCTCTCTATCCTCCCTCCTCTCTATCCTCTCTCCTCTCTATCCTCTCTCCTCTCTATCCTCCCTCCTCTCTATCCTCCCTCCTCTCTATCCTCTCTCCTCTCTATCCTCCCTCCTCTCTATCCTCTTTCCTCTCTATCCTCCCTCCTCTCTATCCTCTCTCCCTTCAACCTCTATCTACTATTTTCTACTCTGTTGATCTGTACAACGACATCTATTGACATCTGTCTGTTCTGACTAGAGATGTTTTTTTATGAGCTTTGTATAGTTTTAACTACTGCTACTTCAGCCTGTGTATAAAAGGTTCTGCCATTTTATGGTAGCTTAGCTAAATGTCATTCATTACCGTAATGCAGAGCTTTCATTACCATGTAGTATAGAGGCCTGTTATGGTAATGAGAGGTAATGTTACGGTAATGTATATGAAAAGGTCATTATGAAGGTTAATAATATTATATTATTTTATATAAATGTAACTAATGCTAAGTCATATTCTTAATCATGAAGAGCAAAGGAAAGTATACGTAAGAAGAGCTAGGGTAGAAACACAGACAGATGCCAAAGGCGGGGTCATAATAATTTAATAATTCTAAAAGTGTGCATGACAATGTTTAATACATAATGCTATAAATGTAATCATTTGGATATTTATAGATTTTTTTGTTTCATTATTCCAGATTGTCAGTGTATGAAATTGAGACCATGAACTGAAATCTACATCCCCTCTAGAAAATTGACAGGTTTGGTAGTGTTTGGAAGATATTAAGAACTGTCACCTTCAGTGTAAATAAATAAATAAATATACTGTAAAACTTTACATTTCATGTCAGTTTACAGTAAATAAGTGGCAGCAGCTTCGCCACACAAAGTATCGTTTTATTCTGTAAGATTCTTACATTTGCAGTTCTTTACTGGATTGTTGTAATATTAAAGGAATGCTACTCCTAAATTATTATTATTATTATTATTATATTTTGCAGTTCCGATGGTTAAGGTTAGAATAAGAAGAAGGATAATGATAGAATTGTTTGCATTAAAATATGTGTATATTTTAATAAAATACATTTTGGTGATACCCGCTACCCTTGAGCATATTAAGTGCCTGCCAAAGAAAAAAAAACTAAACCAAACCTTGTGTTGTTTTTTTATTTCTCTTTAATAATGTGTTACGGTACCAGGCATGGTGACCATCAGGTTTTGGACATGACCGTAAACGGGAGACGGTGTCCTGCTCAGCGCCTCAGCTTCAGTGATTGATTTATAGCTGACTGATTGGTGTCAGTTTGTCATTTTGTCAAAACACAAAAAAAGCTGATGTTGTACATTTTCTGTCTTCTTCTGCTTCAAATTGGATAAAACAGCTAGTTAGTTAGTGAGTTAGTCTGAGCAATCAGCTAATCGAAGTTCAACTTTCTACTCATATGATCACACAATTAGGCCTATTTATAGCAGTTGTGAATTGAATATATTGTAAAAGACCATGAACTAAGAGAGAGATCTGCCTCTGGGCTGCATCTTGTATTGTTTAAGGTTTAGTCAGATGAAAGATGGTTAGTCTATCACAGTGAAAAAGTAAAGGAAAACTGTTCTCTTGTGTTTCTCCTCACAAGTAGACGTCAGGGAAAGTTAAGGAGAGCTGCACAGTTAAAACGCTAATGCAACCTGTTTCTCTAGGTGGTTGGTGGTAGGGCCACGTGGAAAAAAGACATGATAAATACACCAGCAGAGCCAAGAGGAGGAGCAGAAGACTAATTTTCTCTCAGACCAGTTGATAAACAAACTGAACAAGTTTTCTGCTATTTTAAAATTGTTAATAAAAATTACACTGATGGCTTTTTAGGGAACTGCACTTTCCCTTTACCAAGTACCGCCATTGTTTGTGTTAGAGTTAGCCACGTAAGGGGGGAGCAGAATAAAATGTGTCGGAAACAATTGGGACTTCCTTGAAAGCAGATGTGATTACAACATAATTACATGACACAGACTTCATAAAATGAGTTCTGGCAGAAAAAATAAATGGTCTGTGTGTCCCAGAACGTCTCAGGCAGGACAAATGCATAGAAAACCCGTTCATATTGAAATAAAACCTTGTATGATCTCTTTGCTTTCTGCCAGCACACCCTGCCGAGATTAAATAAAAAAAATATTCACTCTGTTATCATACACATTACATAAACAGACAATGTATTAAACCTCTTGAAAACCCACCTGAATCCCAGCAGGTAAGAGCAGACGAGTAGGGATAGACCAAGTTTAGACACTTTAATAATAAATATTACCACGACCACTACATCAACATGATAGGCACTGCCCGGACTATCCCTTGAACAATGTGCCCACAATTGAGTACATTTTTTAAGATTTTCTATTTAGCCTTTATTCAACCAGCTTTGTCCCATTGAGATCAAATATGTGTTTTACAAGGGAGACCTGCTTAAGAACAGCTGCAGCACAGAGCTCCAACAATTAACAGTTAACATTTGATTTGAGTCACATTAAAAATGATCAGATAAAACATTTGCACTGACTGACCTTACACAGTCACATAGACAGACTCAACCTCATCTTATTGAACTTTGAGTCTTTATGATGGGTAAGAGGATTGCCATCTGGAGGCTATTGCTCGAAATTTACCATTTCTGTTACCATACAGAACAAGAAAATTTCCCAAAATGTCGAATTCTTCCTTGTTTGGCTTATGGCTTCATTCCATTCAGTTGTACCAGTAATTATACCACAGGCATTTCACTAAAGTCATTGTGTTCTTGTCAGATATTCTCATAAACGTAAAAGGATGCTATTAGCTGAGAATTAATTTGATTTGCAAGATTTCTGGTGAGTGTTATCAGCAGATTTCATAGATAACTGTACATGAGCACTTTGTCTAAGAGCGACTATAGACTAATGCAGACATCATCCCTACAGGGAATGAAGACTTTTCAATATTTGATCCCTCCATTATTCCTGTTTGCAGCTTTCATGTGTGTAGAGGTCTGTCCTCCTGTATTATTTATTGGAACACATTCAGTGCATGGATGGCGCTGAATGTGAAGCCATGCATCCCTGCACCACAGCAACATTTTATAAAGCAACCATGAAGGGAATAAGTGAGCTTTATTGTCATGCTGTAGGCAGATATTGTTCATTTTTTCACGGAGCCAGGCTAGCTATTTCCCCCCGTTTCCAGTATTTATGCTAAGCTAAGCTAACTGTCCGAGGGGAACAGCTTTCCCAAAAGTGAATATTTCAATTTATCGTGTGTAAATATTGGCTGTTTCCAGGTGAAAATATGTGCAGCTGTGAATGTGAAGATCAACTCAACCTGGTACAAAACAGGTTCAGCCGAAGCCCAAATAATGGGGAGGAGATCCAAGAGTAGTGCTGGAGTGATTTCAGTCGGTGAAGCATCCCGTGACTGCCTCGCTGCACACACACTGAGCAGTTGTAGTTTGCAGGATGAGGGGAGGGGTGTGTGTGGAGTCTCTGTTTATAGACTTCCAGACGGATCTGTACTACAGATCAGAGGAACACACGCTGGCTCATCACACCTCTGCCATGTGATTTTCATTACAGCAACTTGGGGAAGAGATCAACCGTGGAAGGCTTAAGGTAAAAGCTTTTTGAATTCTGCATTTGAATTTCACTTGATTTTTGTGAACATTTAGATTTCTGTATGTAAGATTATATATTTATTCTTGTTATATCACTTTTGTGATTGATATATATGTAGTAAGTGTAAAGGAACTTGTAAAAAATAAAAGCTTAGCAATGAAGTTATTGATTCTAAGGTGAATCTTGGCTCTTTCAGACAGAGTTAAACATTATTGTCTGATTTCTCCATTTCCTGCCAATATTACTTCCCTCTGGCACAGTTAAAGCTATTTTCAACCTTTTCAGAGTCACTGCTGAGACAAAAAACAGCCGCCAGCCAAGTGCAAACTAAAGCCATAATGCAGTGAGTGTGTTTAAATCAAATCTATTTTTCATCTATTGTTGCTCAGCCACCACTACGAGCTGGAGTGGAGCTCGTTGACTCTCTCGTGAACATGCATGCTGTTATTATTATTTTATAGAGTCCCAATTCTGTCATGCATATGAGTTAGTCAAGTGTAAGAGGGTCAGTCCGTTAAACTGTACAGAGTGGATTACATTTAACATTGAAACATTCAAAGTGGAGGCCTATTAATCTTGTATTTAGTAGTATGTTAGTAGTCTTTTCTATAACTTGTGAAGCACACAACAAATTTAAACATTAACTTTTCAGAAATGCTATTCTTTGCTACTGTAGCTTTGGCTGATTTCGACAGTATGTACCTTTAAAAAAACCCTGCCATTCTGCTTCTCACAGTGATCCATTCATCACTTCATCTCTATTGTTTCTTTGTGGTGAAGAAAAAGGAGAGAGAGTGTGTGTGTGTGTGTGTGTGTGTGTGTGTGTGTGAGATGAAACACACCCACTCCTTCCCTGGTTAGAGCACTTTAGAGGACTTTGTCTGTCTCCTTCCTCAAAGAGCCGATCCTCAGGGAATATAAGTTATTTTTGCTTCTTTTAAAAGTACCAGCTTCATTTATTTATTCAGAGAGGCCAATGCTAAATGACAGCTTGTTCTCTCTTACTGTTGTTCATAAAGTCCACTGCACTTACTTTTACCTGCCCCAGTTGCTGTGTTAGTGAAAGATGTGAATAATATGAATGCTGCAACAGCACAATAGTACCATCACACACAGTGTGAGTGATTCAGCTGTTGTCACAGTGTATTTATTTATAATGGTGCACTCGCAATTCACTGAAAATCTGAATGGATTTGTGCAAAATACAGAGTTCAGTGAATGGTTTGATGAATATAAAGTAATGCTACAATCTTCACAGCTTCTTGGAGCATCATGGTCCACCACCGTTGTCACATGAGAAATTATCTTTTGTAAAAATGGTGTTTGTCCCTCAAGTAGAGCACTGAAGCTTACTAAGACACATAGTAAGGTGTCGGAACTATTCTGATAAGAATTTCCGAAAATGCAATTGAGTAAATACAGAGTTGGTATTGTCTGTTTTCAGCCACACTAGCAGCATGGTTTTATGGTCAGTCATGGAGCCAGTTGGTTGGTCAGTCCACCACTTTAATTCAGACTAAAGTATTTCAACATCCGTCTCAAGGATTGCCATGAAATTTGGTCCACTCACTCGTGGTTCACAGAGGATTTATCCTACTAACTTTGGTGATTCCCTGACTTTTCCCCTGAACCAGTTGGTTCTAAGTTAATGTCTTGACAATAATGGATAGATTGCCATCAGCATTGGTGAAGACATCCATGTTGCTTAATTTATCAAGTACCACCATCAGGTATTTATGTTGCCCAATACTTTCATTTATGATCCTGTATGATATGATTCATCAACCTCAGCTTCACTTTAAGTTGAGTGCCATTTATTTTATTAAATGTCAGCATGCTATAAGGCGGTAAACACACGTTTAACCCTTTATAGGACACTCGAAATACTAACCAAGTGTTATTGGAGGATATTACAATGTTTATTTTGTATGTTGCAAATCAAGGTCAATTGGGTTATTATTATTATTATTATTATTATACTGACTGGTCAGATGGTACGGTGTCACTGACGAAGCCTGATCTTGACTGAGTCGCTGGGATAAATCCATGTGGTTCTACGACTTCATGTTGGGGGATCGATGTCCACTGAAATTACTAAATATGGTTCTTTGCCCGATAAAGGGCTAATGTTTCCTAAATATGTGACACATCAACGCACCTCATGAAACTGATCCAATGCTCCTGTAAATCCCATTTGACCATAAAGCAGTCCTTCAGATCCTTCTGTGGGTTAAAAATGATTAATTACAGCCCGACTGTAATAAGTTCTTGAGGCAGATACTGATTTAAGAGTGGGAAAGTTCAATAGTTATTGCTATGTTGGCCAATATAGTGAATTGTTGAGAAATAACTCTTTTAAAGAAAAGTTAACATTAACTGAATATGATCACATATATTATTTTATTATTCTTCAATTACTTTTTCTGTTATTTGTCTTACTCTAATATTAGTACCCAATGCCATCAGACAAACCTCTATTGTCTCTTAGTAAACAGGTATATCATATCACTCAGTCTTGTATAGTGATGCATCTGGGGCTGCTCTTTAAATACCAGAAATAAAATAATATAGTATATATATTGATTATTGATTATATATTGATTTTAGTCTGACAATCTTACAATTAGGATTGTGATGAGACCAAACGGTGAAACAAGTGTGCCAAAGTAAAGACATCAAGTCTGTTATTTTCTATCGTAAAACAATTTCTCTGGAGTTTTTAGCCAAACCTTGTGTTCTTCATCACTGATAAAGCTAGATAATAAATGCTTCAGTTTTTTCAAAATACTTTTTCAAGGTCAGGAAGTAACTTCCATGTTTCTGTTGTGTCTCAGTGCAGCAAAGGGAAATAGATGAAGAAGCAAGGAAAAGGCAACCCTGCTGCCAGCATCGCCCTCTCCTCGCCACCAGGGAGCAGCAGTGTGCAGGTCGACCATGACTACCAAACTGTGGCTTTCAGGCTGTTTCCTGGGAACGGTCATGCTGTAGAAAACGGCTCCCATACCAGGAGAGAGCAGCTCAGCAGCCGAGATGGTCCAGGCAAGACGTCCTCTGTTCCAGACATCATCTCTAACAGCCAGGAGCAGAGATTCGCCATGAAAGACCAGAGGAACTCCACAGGGATGATGGATTCCAGCAGCCAGGCCTGTTCAGGGCCAGAGGACAACTCCACTGACCCACATGAAGCACTGACGGAGACTTCAACTCTGACCTTTGTGGATGTCCACACCATGGACGAGTCGGCAGAGAGCTACAGCCTCCACGGGGTGGAGATGGTTTACCTCAAGGAGTTTGTGCTGATAGATGATGACGATGATGGAGACATGTCTCTCAGAGAGAAAACAGTGACAGACTTGTCAGTCATGGATGGAAGAGCTGCTGACTTAGTGTGTGGGAGGCTGTTTTCCACCTCCAGTGGCTCAGTGTCAGAGTGTAAGGAGGAATCTCTGGCTCCTCCACCTGAGGAAGTTGAGCCCACACATGAAGAGAAACGCTGCTGTTTCTGCACGATTTTATGACCAAGAAGGACCGTAGAGCAGCTCGTTTCAAACTGTCCTGACTCGGTTCTGATCACTCTGACAAAAAACAACCACCTACTGAGTTTATAAATGTGTTCCTCTTTAATAGCTGGAAACATTTAGAGGTATTCGTCCTTTACTCAGATTTTCTGACACTGATTTTACAAAGACATTATTATACATAGAAAATATTCAAATAGCAATGTATTTTTGTTGTCCCAAATGTCAGCCACATTTTTTAGCACTCCCTTTTTACAAAAAAAGAATATATATGTATGCTGAACGGCATAATGCTTTCTGTTTGATTTACAATGAAAGAATTTCATCATGCGGGTTAAGATAAAATCATTTTCAAGTTGAAAAACAACTCTATATATCTGTTATTATACAATTTTGATACTAAAAAATGCATGTTCCTGCAATATTAGATCTGAATGACAGACTGTGTGATGACTACACAGGTCTAGAATGATCAGGTGCTAACAACAAATAAAAAATATTTCAAATTCTGTGTCCAGTTATGCCTATGTACACTTTCTGTTTGCAATCTGGATTCAGGTTGCACTGGGTCCTGCACTATGGAGCAATTTATTTACTCATGGTTACACATTAACATCATGCACATGCTTGACACATGCACACTTCACTGCCCTCACACATCTCACACATATCTGAGTCTTTATATTTCTCAAGGGCCTTAACAATGGCTGTAAGTTTGTTAGACTTCACGAGGTGTGTTTTTGAGTAATATTGACCATCAATATAAGATTTCTTTGTTTAACTTCACTGGGCACCTGTATGTAAGCCCCCAACCCCAAACTGTGTGAGCTGTACATCTACTGGTGATAGCAGGCCAGATCTTTTTATTTTTATTTATTTATTTACCATCTCCCGTGATTCTGTTGTACTCTGGAGTGACATCATCAAACACAAGTATGGTGCACCTTTTTAATCAGATTATTTTAGTTTGAGGCTAACTTCCACTTTCAAGTCATGTTTTCAGTGTTTTCCCTGTCAAAACCCGACTCAGCACCTAACTGAGTCACATTAACTAACTGGTGTTTCATTCATGCTTCCTAATCATTGGCTCCCAGCCTACTAGTAACACCCAATTATATAATCATGCATACAGCGTGGCACTTTTCACCATGAAGGCAGCTGTGGCTCAGTTAGATCAGAAGGTCGGTGGTTTGATCCCTGACCATGAATACAGATACTGAACCCCAAACTGCTCCTGATGCTGCATTAATGAATTCCTGATGGTGGCATGTGACACCGTTTAGGGTAGCCTCGCCTCCAGTGTGTGTGTGTGTGTGTGTGTGTGTGTGTGTGTGTGTGTGAATGAGCTGTCTGGAGTCTGTAAAACACTAGAAAAAGACTAGAAAGTCTCTATATAAGTGCAGTCCATTTACCATTGCTGTGCCTTCTTCTGAGCTATATCTTTGACAGTTTTGGGGTCTTTCTGCTCTGAGGGACAGATAATCAGTCCTGTCCAGCAGGCACTAGTGTGTGGCTTGTTGGTTTGAGCGATAAAGATAACCCACAAAGGACCACGCTGGGCTGAAAGATAGCAGCTCAGCACATTATCTTCCCTTCCCACAGCACACCAACTGACACCTACTATAGAGCCTGTGGTAGGACGAAGGGGAAGGTTGGTTCCATTGTGGATTATGAAAAAAGGAACTATTAATTCACCTTTAATGAAAAGGGTTACAAACTGCTTTAAATATATTGGACAAAGGGTGAGTACTCCATGATATTCATAAGATGTTTGTTCTACAGTAGCAGTGCCAGTCATTAATATTAATGCGCTTTCAAAAAAATTCTAAATGCCAAAATGTTTGTAAGAGGCCATTCAACAAGTAGCCTTGTCCCAAATATAGCTGTTATCAGCCACCGCAGCATGAGTGAGCAGTTCAGCAGAAAAAGCAGTGAGCGTATCACATGTGAAGAGTAACTGAATGTGTCAGGGAATGACAGATTAAGCCACAAAACTATCAGCTACAAGAAGAAAAGGAGCTATTTCTCAGTGACCTCAGCTCACCCACTCACTGCCTAACCCTGTCCGCTCAGTATCATCATGGACCACAAGTCGGAAGTAATAAATAAAAAAAAGCAGATGGGGACGAGGAGGCTGATTCTCTGGTGAAGTGAAGAGAGAGACGGACTCAGAGAGGATGGATGACAGAAACAGAGCAACCATCGTAGTTTTTCTGCTCTGTGTCGTTGCAGGTGAGAATACTGAAGACAATTTTTGTCCCATCATTCACATTTGATGATTTTGTAATATCGTCTTTTTAATCTTTATATATCACTGAACATTGGAGAAGAATGGGTGGAAAACCTTAGAAGATATTGACTGATGGATGTTGTTTCTCAGGTATACCAGCACATGTTCACACTCTGGACATGTGTGCCTCCTGCCACGCTAATGCCACATGTAACGACAAATTAGACAACTCTGGCAAAGTTTGTCAATGCAAGTACGGGTTTGTTGGAAATGGGAGAACCATCTGTGTAGGTAGGAACAAGCTGTTAGTGTGTCTATTTAATGTGTGAAGCTAAATGTATTTTGCTCGTCCTCTATTTTCTTCACTTCAGACTGAATCTAAATGATGCCTTCATAATTTAAAAAAGGTATTTATCTAATTTTGTCATTCATATTTTTATATTAAAAATAGATCAAATATTTGGTGGTCATGTGACTGGAGACTCATGTTATGTAGAAAGGTGTTGCTCATAGTGGCAAACCCACAGAGAAGGATCAACTTTAGTGTTTTGGTTCAGTCCATAGAAGGAAAAAAATAAACAAATTTAATATATTCTGCTACAATTGTTTCAAAGCCTCAGGTTTGGTGTTAATCTTCCATAATAAGCTAATGCTAGTGAGATAGCTGGCTTGGTTAGCATCAAAGGTGCATCTGTAATTCACGTTAATTTGATTTTAATTGAGATGCTAATTTCAAGTCTTCTACAGCATGATGTTCAATTTGTAAATGATGGTCCCATTTAAGTAAAACTAGACAATAAAGTAGTGCATGCTTTGGGGTGTGGCTATCCCGTGATTGACAAGTCATTACCATGACAACCTACTGATCAGGATATAGATGCAGCAATGCATTTCCATGGCACGGTGTGCAATTAAATAGTCATGAAGTTGTTTTGGGAAGGTTTCTGTGTTTTCGTCTCAGAACTTTGACACTTTCACAGTGTGTTCACTGACAAAACCAGCAATTAAGACCATATAATCATGAGAAGAATTTCTACCGAGGTAATAATAATTTAAAAAAGTTTCCCATAGACTTTTAGACAGTCGGAATACTTTTTGCAACCAGTGGAGTCGTAGTAGTTTTCATACCAAGAGGCTACTTCCACTTACATTTTCATTTTCATTTACTTCCATGACTTTTCCTTTTCAAATTGATCCATTTCAAAGTTTTAAAATTGAAAAAAAATAGGTGAAAGTATTTTTTCATAAAAAACATTTAAAAATGTAAAATAAAATTTGAGACAAATCAATCAATCTAATGTAAAACTATTGTATTTTATATGTAGGTCTTCCCAATGTACATAAAAAAAAATTTTAACATGCATTTAAAAAAAAAAAAAACGAGTGAATTATCCTCATTGAACCTGATCTGTGGAGGATCACCACTGCACTAAATATTGATTGAGATGGTTATTAATGGAGTTATTAATGAATTATAAACAACATTTATTGGGATTTTTTAGTTTCTGACACCACGTAATGAGCATTATTAATGCAACATTTTCATCATAAATGACTTCTTCTTGTAACTGCTGTGCACATATTAAAGAACATGAAACTTTAATGTTTATAAAAGATGTCATATTAAATCCACATGATGGACCTTTTCCCAGACAAGAAGTAGGAAAAAGCACAGGTGGAACGTTAATGACTCCTTCTCTTCTATGTTGCAGTGTATTAAACACTTTTTCTTCCAGATAAAGATGAGTGTCACACCGATAGGATCTGTGGGCCTCACACCACCTGCCATAACACACTTGGCAGCTACTACTGTACTTGCATGTCTGGCTACAGTCCTTCTAACAACATGCCCGTCTTCATCCCAAACGATGGAACAAGCTGCCAGGGTGAGTTTAGTTTAGTTTATTTAACACTAGGTATAGCACTGCAGAAGGGGAATAGGCCTAATGATGACAGCATAAAGTTTAAAGTTTTACCATTGGTTATGCAGACATCGATGAGTGCAGGATCACGGGCCTGTGTGGAGAAGGAGGTCAATGCAGGAATCTTGTGGGCAGTTTTGAATGCAGCTGCCAGCTGGGATATCAAGTCCAAAACGGAGCAGAGCCCTTCCACCCTCACAGAGACAAAGCTTCCTGTAAAGGTAAAACTGCATTAATGGGATTTGGATACACATACTGACAGTTCTGAATATATTACATTTTGTCACTTTCCATCATGAAAATGGACACACGAGATACGGAAAATCTTAGAATTATTATGGATTTGGGACAATCAAGCATGGGGCAGTATGCTAGATGCACTTTCAAACAGATAATACGTTCCTACAGTGTATTTTATCTGTGTTACTGCACACAAAACTCCAGAGACACACCTTAATTAACAAGTACAGTCTAACCCAGTTCCACTTCACAGACAATGTGCAGGCAATGTGTTATTCCTTGCCACATGTTCCTAATAATAGGGGGCAGCATGCCACCTTGATTTACTAATTGAAGTGATGATACACCAGGAGGAAACTATTCAAGACTGTGTAATGTTACAGTTACACAATAAACCTTGCATAAGCTCAAAAATTATAATGAACAAATTAAAATTAAGACCTACACCTTTACTGTAATTCTGCATTTAGGAGACAGTGACTGGGTCCCCATAGAGTCGATCTCCATCCCAGTGGAGAGTACTTGTGAGTGTACAGAGACCAACAGTCCAGCAGAGAGAAAGCACAGGTGATGCGATTCAGAGTCAGGTGTGGGGTCTGTAGATTACTCCATGACCAAGCTAAGTCAGTGATGTTGTCTTGCAGCCAGACTGACTGTTACTGTCATAATGCAGCACTGTGTGCAGGGCTGGTCTTCTGCAGTCCCATGGTGTCCTGCTCGTTGATAAGAGAGACCAGCAGCTTTATTCAGAGCAGCTCAAAGCCTGGCCTGTATCCTGGCTAACCTTCTGCTTCCTCTTGTGACTCCGCTCTGCCAGCTGTTGGTCTCTGTGCACTCCGTTGAGCAAGTAATCTCGACCGGGATGGAGCTAGACTCTCCGAGGACTTGTCCCTTTCAATGGTCTCTTAAATGCAGAACCTCAGTTCAATTTTTGTTTTAGGTGTAAAACTGTTTAGATAGTTTTAGAAAATAAAAATCGGACCATATCTTCCATATGAGTGTGTGTTGGTCCTGACTGGTTCCTGCTGGATCTAATGAAGATGGTGTGGACAGTGGGTGAGCAGCTGGTTCTCATCTTGACTTCTGCATGTTCCTGTCCCACACAGTGGTTGACTGTGGCCAGCCTGCCTCAGTGGAGGACACCGTGCTGCTGTCCGTCACAGGGACCACATACAGCAGTGTGGCCATGTTTGTCTGTGATGAAGGCTTTGTGTGGAGGAGTGGAGGCAACAGCTCCCAGTGTGGAGCTGATGGACTGTGGAGAGGACCCACCATGATCTGTGACGGTAACAAAACCTTTCTTCAAGGCTTTTATTTCTTCTTCTAGCATTCTATAGCTATTCATGATCATTTCTCAGCACATTTTAACTTTTTTTTACTTACTTGTAACATTCATAATCTATAAGTGTGTTTATTTGATTGTTTGTCTTTTTATCTCAATGCATTTTCACATTTATCTTGATAAATTATATGATAATAAAAATTGTAATAAGTATTTTTATTCATACTAGCTGTTTTTCAGTCCACCTTAAAGTATCTAAACGGTAATTTGGTAAAGTCCTCTGAATGAATTTCATTAAATCTACTGATCCTAATATTTTTATGTTGATGTGCTCACTAAGTCATTAATATTTAATGTTCTAGAGAAACTTTGATAGATAGATAGATAGATAGATAGATAGATAGATAGATAGATAGATAGATAGATAGATAGATAGATAGATAGATAGATAGATAGATAGATAGATAGATAGATAGATAGATAGATAGATATTCAAAGTAATGAGTAGTAATGCATTATATTGGGTTTATCATCCAGCACCATTAGACAATAACATAATAAAGTAAGATAATGTAATATAATTGCAAACAATTACAAACAAACAGAACCAAAACCTGTTTGAATGTTTATATTTTCACCTGACTATTGCTTTAAGACAGACTTGAAACATTATGAACCAGTGTTTTAAACCTTACAGGCATAATAATATAATGAATCTTCAATTCAGTATTTGAACCAGTTTCAGGAGCACAGGGATTATTAAACCGATCAGCCGGACAGAGTTCCTCTTTCAGTGAACACTGTTTCATGTCCCAATGTCACTGCTTTGGCCCTCAGAGGTTGATTGTGGCTCTCCCCCATCTCTCCCTCACTCTCATATGCTGTGGAATAAGAGCAAACGGATGGGCACCAAGGTGCTTTATAAGTGTAAGCCTGGATATCATAATGTTGGAACTGGCAATGTGGCCGTGTGTACTGCTGCTGGACAGTGGGAGACACAGTCTGTGCTTTGTCAAGGTACAGTCAAAGTTTTATCACATTATTTAAGATACTTCTTCCGGGGGTTGAGGTTGTTGAATATAATTAAAATTTCACTGATAATGAAAGAACAAATGTATTCAATGCATTTTGAGTTTTATTTTTCCTCCTTGCACTTTAACTTCCTGAGTTAGGTAAACTGGAAGTGTATTAACCCTAATGTTCATGTCACATATTCCTTGTAGAGACCTTGTGTGGAAGTCCTCCAACAATTGAATTCACTGAGCAGGTGTGGGACAGTAGTTCAACCCCTGGCAGCACGGTGCTCTATGTTTGTAAAGAGGGCTTTTATAACAAAGGGGGACATAATTTATCAATCTGTAATGAAGTTGGTCAGTGGACTCTACCAACTCTGTCGTGTCAAGGTAATTCAAATACTTTCTGAAATCGTCTTTTTTTTCTGAAAACTTTGTCAAATCTGTCTTGCTAAATATGAGGTGATTAGTAGGAAATTATTTATAGCATATGCTCATGACTTGTGAGACAAATTAGTAAGATTTTCCCTTAAAAAGAATTTAGACTCATAAAAAATAATCCCTCTCAATCTTCACTTATGACCTACTTAAGTGTGTTGGGGTGATTTTCAAGAAAATTAATTTACTGGAATTCCTAGGTATTCCACAAAATGTTGTTTTCTGTGAGGAAGAAACATTATGTTAAGTTGGGAATTAAGAATGCCTCTTTTATGAACAAATGATACCTCACACAGGGCGTCAAATATGTAAATAAAAGGGCGTTATCATAAATGCTATCCCTCCCATAAGGATACCAAATATGTAAGGATGAACCTGAGCAACACCTGTGTGAGTCAAAAGTGTTGTTAGATGGCTATACGAATTATTAATAATTATCATAAATAATGAATAATTATAATAAATGATATGACTTGATTTACTCTAAGTCATAGCTTGTTGGGGCACAAACTGTAAAACAGAAAAATATAACCAATTCACCTAAATCAGTCTCATAAATCAATTGGAACACTAATTAATAGTAATGAATATAATTATAATCAAAATACCATATTAATATTTAATAGTGGTTGAAGGAATTGTGAATTCTTGACACAGAAGTGGAAACTTGTGCTGTGAGGGGAGACTAGGCCTTGTGGCTGTGTGAGCTGCTACAAAACTGTGTCTCTGTTACAGCCAATTTAAAATATATTATGTGTAAATCAGCAAATCAAAGATTAGTAAATATAAAACTGACTGTCTGTATGAAGCAAGATTAACATACAACGTTGAATGATGTAGCGACGTGAATATCACAACAAATATACTTAAAACACACATATAAACCAAATCATTAATTACAGGTCAAATCCTTTGTACTTAAAGTCCTTGCTGATTGCTTTTCTAAGCCCAGTTACATTACCCACAGTCCAGTTGGAAAAGCCGGAGAAATCCTTTTCGATGGAGGACGTGGACGGAAGTTTAGTTTCAGGCTAAGTTTTAATAACTTGCTGTCTTGCAAATTAAGTTGCTGGTTCGTCCTTGTTGTCTGATGAAGCTTTCTCTGGCAGTTGCATGAGCTTTGCATTCATGAATGCAACCTCAGTGTGCAGGGAAGATCGGGGTTGTAAACGATGGTGTCATGGGACAGAAACATCTGGCTGTTCCTTGCTAGATGCCCCAAAATGGAGGGGAGATGCTTGGTTGTTTCTTATCAAAGAGCCAAGATGGAGGTGGATGTAAATGCTGCTGCATTTAATCCAAATCAGTTCAAATTCACAAATGAACCCAAGATTTACCTGTGGTCCGATCACAACAGTTAAATGTCGTATATGTCACCAGTCGGGCGGATCAAAGCAGATGAACATTTGTGTCCCGTTGATGGAAGTTATGTCCTGAAGTCGTGTTTTTCATGCCTGACCTCTTTTCCCCTAACCTTAGGATGGTCATTTTGATGGGTAAACCTAACAGCATGAGACCTCATGTGTAATGGAAATTATATGTTAACCCTAATCCTAAAAGTTACCGTTACCCCTAAGTCAATAGTTTGCAACTCACTTGGTTAAGCCACTTAGACGTAAGGGACCGCCCTGACCAATCATAGCCGTGCAGGGTGCGTCTTGTTAAGAAATTCAGTTGGATCCATAATAACGCGTTCGGGACATTTTTGGGCATCAGCCATTGGTAACAGCAGCCAGCCAATGCTTGCAGGGTGTGAGGATAAGCACTTCTGATGGTGTTGAGCTGATAAGGAGGGGCCAACTTTGAATGTTCGTTTACAAAATGCAACAGACAAATCCTACTCATTGTGCATTTAACTAAAAGTGTATGTAACATATAAGATAAGATAAGATAAGATAAGTTAGGTAAGATAAGATAGGATAAGATAGGATAAGATATGACTTTATTTATCCCGCAGTAGGGAAATGTAATTGTCACAGCAGCTCAAGATACAAACACATAGAAGACAGAATAAGAATATAAAAAATAAGACATATACATACATTCTGTACACATTCTATACATACATTTCTGCTATTTGGCATTCATTATTAATATATATTTCTGTTTGTTTGTTTGGTACTTTGTATTTCACGGATATTGACGGATATTACACATTGGAGAGCATATATTTAAGCATGTTAAATAGGTTAAATACGTTGCATATAGTAGTATGAACATCAATGAATATATATTTGAATATATGCAGAGATATACACACTATAGTATAAGTGGTATATGACATATATAATATAGAAAAATACAGAAGGCCTAATATAGGCCTAATGTGGATGGATGTAAACAGAGATAGTGCAAATAAAGCAGTGAAGTGACCTGGCGGTGCTAATATAGTGAAATCACCTACAGTATATGAATTAATAACTGCCACTTTTGCCAAAGTGATGAGAATAAAAATAAAATGTGCACTCAATTAAAAAAAGATATCAAACTCTGTATAACCTGTGTGCATCATTTCCTGTCCTAGAGATATTTTGTGGGGCTCCTCCTGTGCTGCCTCACACTGGACAAGTGTGGAATGGCAGTTCCACCCCTGCAAGCACAGTGACTTACTACTGTGAAATAGGATTTTATCACAGTGAAGGAAATAACATATCATTGTGCAAAACAAATGGTTACTGGACAAAACCAAACATCTCATGCAAAGGTAACAACTTTCTCCAAATGTTGTTACAGCTGTTGTTGACATTGTTTCCATTGCTGTTGTCCTGAGTCAATAATAACTGTTTTACTCAATTTAATATTGCAATTTTCATCCTTGTAGAAGTTGACTGTGGTGTGCCCCCTTCAATCCCTCATTCAATCATGCTGTGGGATAATACATCCACTGTGGGCTCTCAGGTGGTTTATCAGTGTAACTCTGGCTACCACAGTGTTGGAGAGGGGAATGTGTCAGTTTGTACTGCTGGTGGAGAATGGGAGGGAGCCTCTCCGCTCTGTCAAGGTGATACTCATATTCATCTATAGTATCGGGTTGCCTGCTTCATATAACAGTATTAAATTAAATCCTCTCAAATGTCAGAAATACACAATAATGTACATGCTGTAATTGAACAGAATGGATGTTACTCTCATTATTAAACTGCATCTAGAAACTTTTAACGTGTCCACATCTACAATGACTTGCTTGTCTTTTTGTTGTAGAAATCAATTGTCATGCACCCGTTTTTAAACCTCATACTGGCATTCTGTGGGATGGCACATCACACGTTGGCAGTGGGGTGTATTACCAGTGTGAGGAAGGATATTACACAAGGAGCCTGAGAAACTACTCAGTATGTGGAGAGAATGGACTGTGGGAGGATATTGATCTATGGTGTGAAGGTTTGATGACAGATATATTGATGAATTACTGCTTACTGTTTTAAGAATATTTGAAACAATTTTCAAAGTAATGAAAGTTTGACATTCTGGGAAAAAGGCTTATTTGTTTTCTTACTGGGACTTAGTTGAGCAGATGGAAATGACTCGTTCCACTAGGAGACTGTGATTTCCAAATCCATCTGAAAAGTCTGGAAGAGCTGCACACTGAAATCATTTCATTCCGATTTTCAAATTATTTTTATATATCCATTACAAACTGCAAAAACACGATGTAGCAGCCAAACTTTGTCAGGAGGCGGAGCAACCCCGTTCTCTCTATGTTTATCTTCATGACAGGTAAAGAAAAACAAAATAGTTCAGTTATAATAATCATCAATTTGACCCAGACAAACGTGGTCGCTATAAGTGGTTCCCATGCTTTGTAAATAGTTGAGGATTGATATGTAGAATGGTGCCAGTGCCATACTCTATGAACTGAGTATAATATGCACACAGAAGATATAAACTGCTACTTTCATCTCCTGTTGAGCTGTCATGGAGGATTTCACCGTGCTATTTGTGATTTCTATCGGATGTATGTGATGCCTGTTATTAGCACACAGTCTGTGCTAATTCATGTCTGTGTGCAGAAATAAGCTGTGGTCCCCCACTAACCCTCCCCCAAACTAACTTGCTGTGGGACGGCACCAGTAGACCGGGCAGTGTGGTGCTGTATGAGTGTACAGATGGATTTTACCAGGAGAGTGGAAATAATATTTCGACATGTTTACAATCAGGACAGTGGTGGAAAGTATCTGTGAAGTGCAAAGGTACAGTGAACATACATCTATTCCACTGTGTAAGTGATTATTTGTGATTTCAAACTTGCACAGCTCTATATGTTACAGTTGTGTTAAAGGCTCCCTTGTTTATTACTGCTTGGGTTCTATGTGCTGTACTATGTTGCAGGTTTTCTGGTAAATTAGCAAATCATTTATCACATTTCCCCAGGTTGTGCTGGTACATTGATGAAATGATGATGACACAACATGTTGCATATCATTGATTTGACTTCACTTAGCAGTGACTCTTTCATTGGCAACCCAAACAAAGATAGACATGTGGGAGATTGTTGGAGCCTCCAGCACTCCCCCGCCCCGGTTCTTTTGTTCTAGACTTGTTTTTTTTTTTTTACAAAAAACTCAAAACAACTGAATACAGTTTACCATTTATTGGAAGAAAGAATAGCCAAATGCAACGAGCAGCTGGACTCTGCTGTGTCCATGATCACCAGTCAGAGTACCAACAAGTTCCTCTATTCACAGTTATCTTCTGGGTGTGGACCCTGACCGCAGGTTGGACTTTTTCAGGATTGGTCAATTTAGGATGGTGACGGCAGTAGCCAACCCAACTATCTTAATGTTCTCGTGAACATGTAGACATACCAACCACATCACTACACCACATGTAGCTACATCAGACAGCCCTCATCCCAGAGTGTCAAAACACAGGAAGTCAGGATGGACAACTTCCACTCTTTAATATAAATGTTTTCATAACAAATAATGGTTTTAACACTTCAGTTAAGTCCTAAGCTAAGCTAAATATCCCTATCCTTCAATATCTTGTATATATTCTTGCTTATAAAGCCTCAAAATACAAGCAATCAATTATCTAACCATTCAGTGTTATTGATTTCTAGCTAAATGTGGCAGGATACCGTTGCTTGCCAAATCAGAGGTGGTGTGGCATAACAGGAGTGTTGTGATCCACCGCTGTGTGGAGGGATACCACAGCTGGAGGGGCAGCAACCGGTCTGTGTGTGGCAGCTCAGGGCGCTGGCAGAGAGCCTCACTCAGGTGCACAGGTGAGTCCAACTGCATCAACAGTGGAGGAAGTAGCTGTATCCCAAAGTCAAGGAAGGATCCTCAAACTGAATCTGAAGGATCCTACGTCAGACAGCTGAAGGACTGTCCCAACGTCCAGGATCCTCCAGAGGACAGAGCCCTTCAGAGACCAGGATCCTCCAGAGGACAGGGTCCTTCAGAGACCAGGATCCTCCAGAGGACAGAGTCCTTCAGAGACCAGGATCCTCCAGAGGACAGAGTCCTTCAGAGACCAGGATCCTCCAGAGGACAGAGCCCTTCAGAGACCAGGATCCTCCAGAGGACAGGGTCCTTCAGAGACCAGGATCCTCCAGAGACCAGGATCCTCCAGAGGACAGAGTCCTTCAGAGACCAGGATCCTCCAGAGGACAGAGTCCTTCAGAGACCAGGATCCTTCAGAGGACAGGGTCCTCCAGAGACCAGGATCCTCCAGAGACCAGGATCCTCCAGAGGACAGAGTCCTTCAGAGACCAGGATCCTCCAGAGGACAGGGTCCTCCAGAGACCAGGATCCTTCAGAGACCAGGATCCTCCAGAGACCAGGATCCTCCAGAGACCAGGATCCTCCAGAGACCAGGATCCTTCAGAGACCAGGATCCTCCAGAGACCAGGATCCTTCAGAGACCAGGATCCTTCAGAGACCAGGATCCTCCAGAGGACAGAGTCCTTCAGAGACCAGGATCCTCCAGAGGACAGAGTCCTTCAGAGACCAGGATCCTCCAGAGGGCAGAGTCCTCCAGAGACCAGGATCCTCCAGAGGACAGAGTCCTTCAGAGACCAGGATCCTTCAGAGACCAGGATCCTCCAGAGACCAGGATCCTCCAGAGACCAGGATCCTCCAGAGGACAGAGTCCTTCAGAGACCAGGATCCTCCAGAGGACAGAGTCCTTCAGAGACCAGGATCCTCCAGAGGACAGAGTCCTCCAGAGACCAGGATCCTCCAGAGGACAGAGTCCTTCAGAGACCAGGATCCTCCAGAGGACAGAGTCCTTCAGAGACCAGGATCCTCCAGAGGGCAGAGTCCTCCAGAGACCAGGATCCTCCAGAGGACAGAGTCCTCCAGAGACCAGGATCCTCCAGAGGACAGAGTCCTTCAGAGACCAGGATCCTCCAGAGGGCAGAGTCCTCCAGAGACCAGGATCCTCCAGAGGACAGAGTCCTTCAGAGACCAGGATCCTTCAGAGACCAGGATCCTCCAGAGACCAGGATCCTCCAGAGGACAGAGTCCTTCAGAGACCAGGATCCTCCAGAGGACAGAGTCCTTCAGAGACCAGGATCCTCCAGAGGACAGAGTCCTTCAGAGACCAGGATCCTCCAGAGGACAGAGTCCTTCTTTTGCCCAAACTCCAAGGATGCATGTGTGTATCCTCCGTGCGCTCCGACTACCCATAATGCCTTGCGCATACCGTTCTACTGGGAGATTTAAAAATGGCGAGCGTAGAAACAGCGACGCCGGCGGAGCAGTATGCATTTAAATATATAAGTATTACATAAGTTATTACATAACTTACAAAATGTGTGTAAGTTATGTGATAACATAAGCCTAACCCAAAGTCAAGCAAAACATTGTGCAATGACGCACACCTGCACACTGAAGGCTGTTCCAACAGTTATTACATGTTATTACATTACATTAATGTTATTACAGTGAAGGACTCTGGCCTGGTCTCTGGAGGACCTGACTCTGAAGGAAGGATCCCTGACTTTGGGATACAGCCTCTATTTCCTCCTGGATTACGTTTGTTTTTGACGGGATGGATGGATGAATTTTTTCTAACCAAGTAGTTTTGCTTAAATTCACTTTGCTAACCATGTCTGGAGAAAATGTGTTTCCCTTAAAACATAACTGAGAATAGAGTTTTGTTATGTGGCACCATCGTTGGGTTGGTAAGAACTTAACCAGAAACATCAGGCCTCACAAAATAAAAGCCTCTGGACAGGTTTGATGCTTGTGTGATGTTACTGATTTATATTAAAGTCATTCCCATGTCTCTCACAGAAATAAAGCCAGCTGTCAATCACCTATATATCCTCAATGAGAAATGTCTGCGTTGGAGAGCAGAGAAATATCAGGAGGATACAGAAGTATACAAGGTAACAGGAGTTGTTTTTTCATCTTTCTGTAACTGTTGCTGTTTATCTTTAGATTATTTACGTCTCTGGCAGCAGAGGAAAAGGGTGCTTTTACATTTACATTTACATTTAGTCATTTAGCAGACGCTTTTATCCAAAGCGACTTACAGGAAGAGTAAAAAGCAAACAATCAAGGTATAGTGCAATAAGAGCTATTAGTGCTAGTGACAATTCTTTGAGGAGTAGACTTATGTGGTCTAGGAGAGAAGATGCTCTCTGAAGATCTGGGTCTTCAGGAGTTTTTTAAAGGTAGACAGGGACGCCCCTGCTCTGGTTCTGCTTTTGGTCATTCCTTTACCTTATTATCATATTATATGTAATTGTGTAGGGACAATTTCTGACAGCATACTGTTTTTTAATATATTTTTATATCTTTGCCTGTGGATGGTTTTGTGATACTGACGGGTGATTTAATGTACTCCGTTCCAGGTGACTTACACTGGATCCAGAGACTACCAGAGGTCTTTTCATGAAACACGGAAGCAGTTTCTGAGCACCAAAGCGGAGCAGCTGGAACTCTGTCTGAACCTGCTTCCACTCACAAACTACAGCATCTCCATCACTGCAGTGACTGCCAGATTCACAGCCACCATCACTGCCAACACCAGTTTACCAGGTGAATCAAACGAAAACTCTGACAAAATGTTTCTTTGCATCAAAGTGAAGTTATCACCTTTCTGGACTTGTACATCATATCATAACGTAACATTTTATTATATTATATAATACATAATAACATAATATTAATATAATAACATGTTACATAATCACATTTCACAGTGCCTCCAGCACCAGTTGTCTCCTACAGAGAATTTGACACTCCTGTACCAACGTTGCAGCTACAGAGATCACACGACACCCTGGAGCCGATAAGGTAACAAGCATCTGTGTTCCCTGTTGATCTGACAGGCTATGATATGGGCTGACTTATATTCATGCACGTAACAAGTGTTTAGTCATATTTTGTATAAAGAAATCCATGTGTTAACATATCTTTATTAATCTGGCATGCTTTTTTTCCGTTCTTTTATTGTTTTAGTCTGTACCAGGTGTTTGTACTTCCTGTTGAGGGGATTATGATGTTTGACTGTTTCACTCCTGCGAGCTCAGACCCCTCAAGCAAAATAAAGTCAGAGTACATCAGCGCCCAGATTGCTGTCCGACACGTCGGGGCAGAGATGAACTTCACTGTGGGGGATGGCCTCTGCTATGGAGGCTTCTTTAATGCACCTCTGGAGAACGGCAGGAACTATTATATCATCTTACGAGCTGTCAGCCAGTGGAAATCGGTGGGAAAAACTTCTATACGCTGAAGAATAAAAATGAACTGGCTTGCATCTGTGATAGATTTTGCAGATTACTTGTTAAATTACCTGAATGTTTTCTCTCCTAGGCTCGAAAAAGTTCCTGTGTCCTGTGGGCTAAAGTAAGAGGTATATACTATATATATATATATATATATATATATATATATATATATATATATATATATATATATATATATATATATATTATTTATTTATTTATTTTTTTAAATCCTGACTTTTGGATTTGGATTTATTTGGGTGACTCGTGTTTTTCTCCAGATGTAGAAAGTGCTGGTTGCCAGTTCCTCACAGTTTTCCTGTTCCAGGTTCGTCCTACATCCTGAGGGTTTGGTCTCTGTCTGCTGCTGCGCTGATAGGAGTCGTTGTCTTGGTCATTTTGGCTGGATACAGTTTCACTTGGTATGAAAAATGGTACAATGTAAAATATTCCCCACAGTGTAGTTTAAGTTTGTTTATTTCTCAGGAACAGAAATAGTGTTTGTGGGTCAGTTTGACCCAGGGCATGTTTAATTATCCAAAGGAGTCAAAAACCAATAAAATCCCAATAAACATTGTTTATATTTCATTATTAACTCCATTTCTAACCATCAATCAATACTTAGTGCAGTGGTGTTCTTTACCTCTCACAGATCAGTCACTTTTCACAATAAATGTACATTAAAACTTTTTAATGTACATTGGAAAGACCTACATATAAAACACAACAGTTTTACATGACACTTTATTTTACATTTTTCTTTTTTTTGTTTTATGGAGTGATGTTGATAAATTAACGAGTCAGCTCTTCTGTTCAGGGTCAGATTGACCCAAACAGTATATATGTAATATAAACATGCAAATATGTGAAATGAACCATTTTAATAACATGTATTAAGCCAAGCAGAAGAAATTTCATTCCGAAAAAATACTTTAAGCTATTTTTTTATTGTTTTTTTTACTTTGAAATGGGTCAATTTGACCAACAACATAACAGGTTAAACACTAAATGATTTCAAATCAAATCAAATGTTCTCAAAGTGGTTCTAGTCTAACTGAAAATTTAAGGATAAAATACATGCAAAATCAGTCACAAAGTCAGTTTTAAAATCATTGTCACATTTTATTTAAACATTTATTCCTAACATACTAGTTATGGCTTATTGTATTTCACTATAATTAAGTGTAACAGATGTTTTGCACATGTTTAGGTGAAGAACTTGTAATTGTAGTTCAATGACCCGGTTTCTATCTGTTTTCTTTTCCAGGTGTTTTCAGAGGACATGACGCTTCTGATGTTCTGTCATTTTATTTGTTTGTTTTTTTACTTCAGATCTGTACATTCTGTAAATCATTCTAATAATCATTTATTAAATTCATAAATCTGGAGGTGTTTTAACGGAGTTGAAGAGACTTGACAATTGACAATAAAATCTTCAGTTGGACTCAAGTGGCTTTGGTGTTTTTTGTCTTTATAATTATCACAATTTAAGTGTTATATTTGGATAATTATAAGTTAGCCAATGTGTAGCTTTGCTACAGAAGCAAGAAGTGACTACAAGCTGAGTTTGCTCATGTTTAGGCTTTGTAACTCAGATACGCACCTGTAAGAACAAACCTGGTACAGCATCGTTGCCATGGTAACTGGCCAACAAGTCCAGTTTCTGTACTGGCCGGTTTAAGTTTCATTCTTTATACCAGTTATCAGTCCGAGAACTACCTGTGACCCAAATAAAGACCAGACTTGTGTTTGCTCTCAGGCTTCCAGTCAACAAATCTAAACATGTAGATTCCCGATAAATAATACATAAATTTATGCATTCAGACAAAATGCATCACGTCCCCATCCATTAAATTCAGGATTTTATATTTACAATAACCAACCTTTATCACTTTTCTCTTACAGACTTTCTGACCTTCGACTTAAAGAAGATATCGGATCCTCATGATATACTGGAAAATAAACAGAATATTTTCAGTTTTCAGAAACAAAGGGCATAATTAGATGCTGAAATCATGATTGATTGAATTAATCCTAATATGATTGCTTGTGTTTAACTCTTATGTGCCAATAGAAATGTTTGAGTATTTAAATGAAGTATTTGAAGAGAGATGTTGGTGAAGGCCACTGTTTTTCAAGGGAGGAGGTTGAAATGCAGAAGCAGCAGAATGAAGAAGAGTTTCTCTCCCTGACTGTCAGAACACGCAACACCAACATAGAATAACAACAAAGCAAGGTACAAACACTGTGTTTAAAAACACGAGGAGTGAGGTTTGAAAGAAAGAAAGAAAGAAAGAAAGAAAGAAAGAAAGAAAGAAAGAAAGAAAGAAAGAAAGAAAGAAAGAAAGAAAGGAAGAAAGAAAGAAAGGAAGAAAGAAAGAAAGAAAGAAAGAAAGCGATGTGTCTCATAAAACAAGTATGATCACATGACCTGGAAGTTATTGAGCTTTAATGCTCATATTTACATTATTAAATGTATTAAAAATTAATAAGAAATAATAATCAGTAGATCTACGCTTTCTGTATGAGACACACTTCTTTACAGCATTTTAACACTCAAATGTTTTAATTAATGTTAAAACATTTCATAATGTAAATAAGAGCATTAAAGCTGAATCCCCCAGGACTGAAGGTCTGTGGCCCCCAGGACTGGTGGTCTGTGGCCCCCAGGACTGAAGGTCTGTGGCCCCCCAGGACTGGTGGTGGTCTGTGGCCCCCAGGACTGAAGGTCTGTGGCCCCCAGGACTGGTGGTGGTCTGTGGCCCCCCAGGACTGAAGGTCTGTGGCCCCCCAGGACTGGTGGTGGTCTGTGGCCCCCAGGACTGAAGGTCTGTGGCCCCCAGGACTGGTGGTGGTCTGTGGCCCCCCAGGACTGAAGGTCTGTGGCCCCCAGGACTGATGGTCTGTGGCTCCCAGGACTGGTGGTCTGTGGCCCCCAGGACTGAAGGTCTGTGGCCCCCCAGGACTGGTGGTGGTCTGTGGCCCCCAGGACTGGTGGTGGTCTGTGGCCCCCCAGGACTGATGATGGTCTGTGGCCCCCCAGGACTGATGGTCTGTGGCCCCCAGGACTGATGGTGGTCTGTGGCCCCCAGGACTGGTGGTCTGTGGCCCCCCAGGGCTGATGGTGGTCTGTGGCCCCCAGGACTGAAGGTCTGTGGCCCCCCAGGACTGATGGTCTGTGGCCCCCAGGACTGATGGTGGTCTGTGGCCCCCCAGGACTGAAGGTCTGTGGCCCCCCAGGACTGATGATGGTCTGTGGCCCCCCAGGACTGATGGTCTGTGGCCCCCAGGACTGATGGTGGTCTGTGGCCCCCAGGACTGATGGTCTGTGGCCCCCCAGGGCTGATGGTGGTCTGTGGCCCCCCAGGACTGATGGTGGTCTGTGGCCCCCAGGACTGAAGGTCTGTGGCCCCCCGGACTGAAGGTGGTCTGTGGCCCCCCAGGACTGGTGGTGGTCTGTGGCCCCCCAGGACTGAAGGTCTGTGGCCCCCCGGACTGAAGGTGGTCTGTGGCCCCCAGGACTGAAGGTCTGTGGCCCCCCAGGGCTGATGGTGGTCTGTGGCCCCCCAGGACTGATGGTGGTCTGTGGCCCCCAGGACTGAAGGTCTGTGGCCCCCCGGACTGAAGGTGGTCTGTGGCCCCCCAGGACTGGTGGTGGTCTGTGGCCCCCCAGGACTGAAGGTCTGTGGCCCCCCGGACTGAAGGTGGTCTGTGGCCCCCCAGGACTGATGGTGGTCTGTGGCCTCCCAGGACTGATGGTGGTCTGTGGCCCCCCAGGACTGAAGGTCTGTGGCCCCCCAGGACTGATGATGGTCTGTGGCCCCCCAGGACTGATGGTGGTCTGTGGCCCCCAGGACTGAAGGTCTGTGGCCCCCCGGACTGAAGGTGGTCTGTGGCCCCCCAGGACTGGTGGTGGTCTGTGGCCCCCCAGGACTGAAGGTCTGTGGCCCCCCGGACTGAAGGTGGTCTGTGGCCTCCCAGGACTGGTGGTGGTCTGTGGCCCCCCAGGACTGAAGGTCTGTGGCCCCCCAGGACTGATGGTGGTCTGTGGCCTCCCAGGACTGGTGGTGGTCTGTGGCCCCCCAGGACTGAAGGTCTGTGGCCCCCCAGGACTGATGGTGGTCTGTGGCCCCCCAGGACTGAAGGTCTGTGGCCCCCCAGGACTGATGGTGGTCTGTGGCCCCCAGGACTGATGATGGTCTGTGGCCCCCCAGGACTGAAGGTCTGTGGCCCCCCAGGACTGATGATGGTCTGTGGCCCCCCAGGACTGAAGGTCTGTGGCCCCCCAGGACTGATGGTCTGTGGCCCCCCAGGACTGATGATGGTCTGTGGCCCCCAGGACTGAAGGTCTGTGGCCCCCAGGACTGATGGTGGTCTGTGGCCCCCCAGGACTGAAGGTCTGTGGCCCCCCAGGACTGATGGTGGTCTGTGGCCCCCAGGACTGATGATGGTCTGTGGCCCCCCAGGACTGAAGGTCTGTGGCCCCCCAGGACTGATGATGGTCTGTGGCCCCCCAGGACTGAAGGTCTGTGGCCCCCCAGGACTGATGGTCTGTGGCCCCCCAGGACTGATGATGGTCTGTGGCCCCCAGGACTGAAGGTCTGTGGCCCCCAGGAGATATCTTTGTGTCCGGTCCTGGAGCTTTATTTCTGCATCCGGAGCAGCTGCTTCATTTCCCGGACAGAGACACGGAGCCGAGCAGCAGCAGGGGACCGGAGGACCGGAGCAGCAGCTCTCTGTAGCGGACCGGAGGACCGGAGGACCGGAGGACCGGAGCAGCAGCTCTCTGTAGCGGACCGGAGGACCGGAGGACCGGAGGACCGGAGCAGCAGCTCTCTGTAGCGGACCGGAGGACCGGAGGACCGGAGCAGCAGCTCTCTGTAGCGGACCGGAGGACCGGAGGACCGGAGCAGCAGCTCTCTGTAGCGGACCGGAGGACCGGAGGAGCGGAGGACCGGAGGACCGGAGCAGCAGCTCTCTGTAGCGGACCGGAGGACCGGAGGACCGGAGGACCGGAGCAGCAGCTCTCTGTAGCGGACCGGAGGACCGGAGGAGCGGAGGACCGGAGCAGCAGCTCTCTGTAGCGGACCGGAGGACCGGAGGACCGGAGGACCGGAGCAGCAGCTCTCTGTAGCGGACCGGAGGACCGGAGGACCGGAGGACCGGAGCAGCAGCTCTCTGTAGCGGACCGGAGGACCGGAGGACCGGAGCAGCAGCTCTCTGTAGCGGACCGGAGGACCGGAGGACCGGAGGACCGGAGCAGCAGCTCTCTGTAGCGGATCCAGCTCCTCGGACCAGTGCAGCAGCTCAGGTACATATATTAGACTATAGCTCCATACAGGTGAACAGGTGTGCAGCTATATCCAGCAGGTAGCAGCCTGTTAGCATGTTAGCAGCCTGTTAGCTACAGAGAGGCTAACAGCAACATGGAGGTTTATCATTGATTATTAGATAACGATAGAAAACAATCATTTAATTCAACATGAACTCTGTGCTGCACAACACGGTCCATGCTAGCGCTAAGCTAACACGGTCCATGCTAGCGCTAAACTAAGCTAACACGGTCCATGCTAGCGCTAAACTAAGCTAACACGGTCCATGCTAGCGCTAAACTAAGCTAACACGGTCCATGCTAGCGCTAAGCTAACACGGTCCATGCTAGCGCTAAGCTAACACGGTCCATGCTAGCGCTAAGCTAACACGGTCCATGCTAGCGCTAAGCTAACACGGTCCATGCTAGCGTTAAACTAAGCTAACACGGTCCATGCTAGCGCTAAACTAAGCTAACACGGTCCATGCTAAGCTAAGCTAACACGGACCATGCTAGCGCTAAGCTAACACGGACCATGCTAGCGCTAAACTAAGCTAACACGGTCCATGCTAGCGCTAAACTAAGCTAACACGGTCCATGCTAGCGCTAAGCTAACACGGACCATGCTAGCGCTAAACTAAGCTAACACGGAGGCCAAACCTGCTTCAGGTTTTCAGGCAGTTTAACATTTCTGTCTGTTTCCACAGAAACACAGAAACAGAAACAGAGGAGATGTTTAAACATCTCAACATCTGACAGACAGACAGACAGATAGAGAGAGATAGAGAGATAGATAGATAGATAGATAGATAGATAGATAGATAGATAGACTTTATTTATCCCAAGCTGGGAAACTACAGTGCAGCAGCAGCATTACACACAGAGACAATAACAACACAATGAAATAAAAACAACAACCTAGACATACTTCAAGCAATAAAATATTAAAATACAATAAAATGTAATGTAAAAATAAAGTGTCTAAAGAAGGAGTATGTATTAAGGAGTAAATTCCAGTGCAGAATAAATATGAATATACAGTATAAAATGTTGGTGCTATGAAACAAATAAGGTGCAATGAACAGTGTGCATAAAGAACTATTATATTATATTATTATAACTATTATCTGTTATTGTACAGTGTGATGGCATGTGGCAGGAAAGCGGAGCAGCCTGGAAAAACAAGCTTGAAATATTTCACTCTGTGTAATTAATCTATATAATGTATGAGTTTCTGAAATGATTGAATATTGAACTTGTTCATGATATTCTATTTTTTTAGATGTTCCTTTAATTACATGTTTTTTAGCAGCTGTTGGAGGGAATGAACGTCTGACTGACAAGTGACTATTTCAGAAAATATATTGAAACTTTATTGTGTTTGATTAACGGCTAACTTACAAACACTTAGACAAAGTTTCAGCCTCTCCTCGAGGTTTCATGACGATGACAAATGGAGTTGAATAAATTAGCTCTTTAACTTGAATTTAAATGATCTCCAGTTAAAATCATGTGCAGTCCTGTCAGTGAAATATTAAAAATAAATGCTAAATGAATAAATAGTAAAAATATAAAAGAGGGAAAAAACAAACACATTGGAGTCCCTCATGGCATTAAAATACTTTAAATGGTAAAAAGTGTTTGTATTTGTCCTGAACCGTATGTCGAGTCATGAACTATATTTGGTAGTAAAGTTCCTCCAGAGGGGGCAGCCAGTGGTTTCTGGGCCCTTTGTGACCCCTGGAGCTCTTTCCTCAATGTTTATTCTGGCTGCAATCAGAAGTTAAGGAGAAATATAAATTCATCTTATTTATAGTGTGTAGCTGTTTAGACCAGAGGTGGGTAACTTAATGCTGCAGGGCCTCAGTTTATCATGTTCACCACCACAGGGCCACAGATAGCAGCAGCACTAACCAGAGATGATGAAACTGACATTTCAAACATGTTTACAGTGCAGTAACTTAACATATTTCATGCTAAAATGCATGTTTAACAGTATAAATAGGAATACTAAAGGTTTGAAGCAAATAAAAAATAAACACTTACTGTGATTTCTTTTTTTTCACTGCAAGAACAGCAGAACAACATTAATACAAGAAGTCATTTAGTGCATTTTTACACTGAACTTAAAGATTTCATGCTCAAATGCATGTAGTTAATAATAATAATAATAATAATGCATTTTATTTAAAGGGGCCTTTCAGGACTCTCAGGGTCACCTTACAATAAACAATTAAAAACAAAACAATAATAATAAAACAGCAATGATAGTAATAATAAACAATAAAACAATTACAAATAAGAACAATAATAAAAACGACGGTAATAATAATAACACTAAAACAGTACAGAGAATTATTGTAAATTAGAAGTTATGAGTAGTTGTACTGAGGGCCTCTTGAAGTGAGGGTGCGGGCCGTATGTGGCCCCGGGCCTCTTGTTGCCCCCCCTGGTTTAGGCGGTTTATGGCAGTGTGTTTGTGGTCTACAGGTGCTGCTGCGTGGTCCACCATGGCCCAGAACCAGGTGATCCTGCAGTTCCACTTCTCCACGTTCGGAGACTCGATGCTGCAGAAGATGAACCTGCTGCGGCATCAGAGGCGCTTCTGTGATGTCACCGTGCGCATCAACCAGCTGGAGGTCCCGGGTCACAAGGTGGTGTTTGCTGCCGGCTCCTCCTTCCTGAGGGACCAGTTCATCCTCCAGCAGGACTCCAGGGAGGTGCAGATCTCCATGATCCAGGAGGCGGAGGTGGGCCGGCAGCTGCTGCTCTCCTGCTACACGGGACACCTGGAGTTCCCGGAGCTGGAGCTGGTCCACTACCTGACGGTGGCCAGCTTCCTCCAGATGGGCCACATCGTGGAGCAGTGCACCCAGGCCCTCAGCAAGTTCATCAGGCCTCTGCCGGCCCACAAGCTGGAGCTGGACCTGGGTCTGAAGAAGGAGAAGAAGGAGAAGAAGGAGGAGAAGGAGCAGGGCTCCTCCTCCCAGAGCCAGAGAGAGCAGGAGCTGCCTCAGGCTGGGACTGTCCATCAGGAGGAGGAGGAGGAGGAGGAGGAGGAGGAGGAGGAGGAGGTGATGCCGGTCGGGGACGACAACAACGACGACGATGACAACGAAGATGATGAAGATGAAGATGTGATCATGCAGCCCGTGTCCTCCCAGCAGGCGTTGGGCCGGCGTGTGAAGCCAGGTGAGAGTGACATCACCATCGTGAAGGTGGAGACGGTGTGTGACGCGGCGGCGTTCCCCAGCAGCCCTCCTCCGGCGCTGCGCTCCCCCGAGCCGCAGCACTCGCTCATCAACTCCACGGTGGACAGCCGCGGCAGCGACCTGGCGGCGCCGGGCGTGGCCGGCTACCCGCTCAGCCCCCCCCCCCCCCTTCCCTCCGGCAGAGAAACACCTGGTGCACCAGAGGAGCTACGACAAGCCTCTCCAGTGGTACCACCAGTGCCCCAAGTGCTCCCGCGTCTTCCGCCAGCTGGAGAACTACGCCAACCACCTGAAGATGCACAAGCTCTTCATGTGTCTGCTGTGCGGGAAGACCTTCACGCAGAAAGGAAACCTGCACCGCCACATGCGCGTCCACGCCGGCATCAAGCCCTTCCAGTGTAAGATCTGCGGGAAGACCTTCACCCAGAAGTGTTCTCTGCTGGATCATCTGAACCTGCACAGTGGAGACAAGCCGCACCGCTGCAACTACTGCGACATGGTGTTCGCTCACAAGCCGGTTCTCCGCAAACACCTGAAGCAGATCCACGGGAAGAACAGCTTCGACAACGCCAACGAGGCCAGCCTGCACGACGGCGCGCTGGACTACGACTTTGGCCAAATATCGGTTATATCTGAGCTCCCGCCGCTATAGTCGTCCTCCGCCATGATGAAAGTCCCATGATGCATTGGGACACTCCCACATGGATTCTGATGCATTTCATTGGCCAAGAGACTGAAAATAGGTGGAAAAACTACAAAAACTACAAAACGACGTATCCTCTTTCCCGGCTTGAACGGGTTAAACGATGCAGACTGCCTCAGATGGAACTTCTTCATCTTGAATAAGTTTATCAGTCGAAGACGGTTTCAGCTGGATCACGGCTGTCTAATGCTGGCTATCAGCTGGCTATCAGCTGGCTATCAGCTGGCTGTCAGCTGGCTGTCAGCTGGCTGTCAGCTGGCTATCAGCTGGCTGTCAGCTGGCTGTCAGCTGGCTGTCAGCTGGCTATCAGCTGGCTATCAGCTGGCTATCAGCTGGCTGTCAGCTGGCTATCAGCTGGCTGTCAGCTGGCTGTCAGCTGATAGCCAGCTGACAGCCAGCTGACAGCCAGCTGACAGCCAGCTGTCAGCTGGCTGTCAGCTGGCTGTCAGCTGGCTATCAGCTGGCTATCAGCTGGCTATCAGCTGGCTGTCAGCTGGCTGTCAGCTGGCTATCAGCTGGCTATCAGCTGGCTATCAGCTGGCTTTCAGCTGGCTGTCAGCTGGCTGTCAGCTGGCTATCAGCTGGCTATCAGCTGGCTGTCAGCTGGCTATCAGCTGGCTGTCAGCTGGCTGTCAGCTGGCTATCAGCTGGCTATCAGCTGGCTATCAGCTGGCTATCAGCTGGCTATCAGCTGGCTAATGCTGGCTATCAGCTGGCTGTCAGCTGGCTGTCAGCTGGCTATCAGCTGGCTATCAGCTGGTTAATGCTGGCTATCAGCTGGCTATCAGCTGGCTGTCAGCTGGCTATCAGCTGGCTATCAGCTGGCTATCAGCTGGCTAATGCTGGCTATCAGCTGGCTATCAGCTGGCTATCAGCTGGCTGTCAGCTGGCTATCAGCTGGCTATCAGCTGGCTATCAGCTGGCTGTCAGCTGGCTATCAGCTGGCTGTCAGCTGGCTGTCAGCTGGCTATCAGCTGGCTATCAGCTGGCTAATGCTGGCTATCAGCTGGCTGTCAGCTGGCTGTCAGCTGGCTATCAGCTGGCTATCAGCTGGCTAATGCTGGCTATCAGCTGGCTATCAGCTGGCTATCAGCTGGCTATCAGCTGGCTGTCAGCTGGCTATCAGCTGGCTATCAGCTGGCTATCAGCTGGCTATCAGCTGGCTATCAGCTGGCTGTCAGCTGGCTATCAGCTGGCTGTCAGCTGGCTGTCAGCTGGCTATCAGCTGGCTATCAGCTGGCTATCAGCTGGCTGTCAGCTGGCTGTCAGCTGGCTGTCAGCTGGCTATCAGCTGGCTATCAGCTGGCTATCAGCTGGCTGTCAGCTGGCTATCAGCTGGCTATCAGCTGGCTGTCAGCTGGCTGTCAGCTGGCTGTCAGCTGGCTATCAGCTGGCTATCAGAGCCAGATGATCCTGATGCTTTAACTGGCGACAGACCTGGAAGGACTTTTCTTGGTCCACATTTCACTGTAGCTTCATTGTCCCCAGTGGACTGTTTTATTTTGTTCTACAGTTTGTTGTAGTTGCCTTCATATCATACTTGAAAATTCAGCACTGAAACACAAAATGTAATGACTGTACTTCATTAGTTTTATTGATGAACTAACATGTCTGTGTCTATGTAGTCCGATCTAAAAAAACAAAACATGAAAGCAGATAAACTATCCATATGTATATTGTGTATACAGTCTACTGTAGTCTTTCTTATGACATCATGGACTTCATCACTAAAAGAAACTTGAAGGAGGTCGAAGAAAGATTTTATTGAACGGGATGCCAAAGTGTCTACAATGTGACTGAACCGGTTCTTTTCTACAGACTTTATATCTGAGGTACTATCGGACCAAAGTTACATCGTGTTTGTTCATGGAAGTCAGTGTGTTATGAAATTAAAAATAGACTCATTCAGTGTTTGTTTCAAGTATTCTTATTGTGACTCAGAGTGCAGCGACTACGTTTTATTCAACATGTTGAAGGCATCAAATGTTTTTACAGTAAACAATTAAGGTTATTAGTTTAAATTATACATAAGCTGTCATTGTATTCAGCCCTGCAGAGTCTAACTGCAGTAAGTAACAAAGAGTTAAACAGAGAAAAACGGCTTTAAAGTTCTTTAACGTGTTTTAACTGGCAGCCAAATGTGTTGATGATGTCATTTATATGCTCAAAAATCATGATTTATTTGACCTTTGACCCCAAAAACATAGCTCCTGTCTCTGGTTTTGCTGTAAAAGGTTCTAATAGTGATGATAAACAGAGAGCAGGAACTATAATGTTGATGTCTTCTTTCAGCTTTTATATTTAGTTTTCAGTGAATAAACATTTTCAGATTGATTCTTTAAAAGTTTTTTAAAAATATATTCAACTATTGAAGACTTAATGTTATAAAGTAATGTTATATTTTAGTTTTTTTTCCTCACTTTTTTATAAATTAATCACTATCTAGATAATAATTTCACTATCAAATCTGGAGTTTGATTTTGTAGTTGCTGCAATTTTCATATCAATATTTCTGTGAAATAAAGCAAAATTGAAATCTAAAACTTTTTCACACGATAAAACAAATCAAGGAGTTTATTTTTTAGTTATAATTCAATTTCAACCACAAAAGTAGTTTGTGCAGTTAGACTTTGTATGACAGTTCAGTTTCCACTTGAGTTTATTTCAAAAGTTTTCAGACTTTTTATGAATCCAGGTTGTTGGAGGCTGGAAGAGAAGAATAAAGTTTGAGTTGATGCTTGATCCCTTCTAACAGAGTCAGCAGTCTCTGGAAGAGGCATGCAAATGTTCTAACAAATGATTATTGTTTGATTATCTTCAGAAGAATGAAGAGATTACTAGAGGACAGAGCAGTTTGCATGTTTATCTGACTGTTCCTCTCAGAGACACGTGGACCGTTGAGACGAGAGCCGGTGATGTGTTAGACAGAGGACTCTAAATATTAGTTCATATCCAAGTATCATGTCCTGATAGTCTCACTGCTGAAGTATTAACATGGACTCTACATGTCCGGTCCTATAATCCTGCAGCCAGATATTCTTTGAGTCATTTCTACAGGAGTCTGTATCTTTTACCACATGCATACTGATGAAATGCTTCAAATATTCAGCGGAGGCAGCAGTGAAAGGATGCAGGTATATTTGCTGACTTCCTGTCATCTTAATGTGTTTTAGGTTCTCTGGAGTTGTTTGTCAGTGGTGCAAAGATCAGAAGTGGTTCTCTGTGAACTGGGTCCTCTGACACTAACAGGACCAACAGAGAGCTGCTGTCCAGCCTCCAGTTAGCGTGTCCACTAGAGCCAGAGCTGATTTGAATACAAAGATTTGAATAAGAGCCTATCGTCCCCTCACCGTTACTCTCAGTGGAGTTTGCTGCTGCAGCCATGAGCAACACGTCCTGCCGAAGCTTTCTGCACTATGTCTTTGATTATGAAACACCAAGAACGCTGCTTATTCCACACGTTGGAGTAGGGTTAGTCTTCAGGCTGAGCCAGCTCCTGGTGGTGCTGTATGTGGTGGGGTAAGGAACCGGTTTAAATGTGTCTATGAAGCTGAACTGTTCATGAAGCCTGTTATAACTAGTTACTGCTGTGATGTGCAGGTATGTGTGTGTGGTGCAGAAAGCCTACCAGGACACAGACTCCGTCATCAGCAGCGTCACCACCAAAGTCAAAGGCTTCGCCTTCACCAACACATCGGACACGGAGCCGCGCTTCTGGGACGTGGCTGATTATGTTATTCCCTCTCAGGTATTTAAACACACACACACACACACACCTCAAGGAATAAGGTCAAACTTTAATGTCCCAGGGGGCCATTTGATGTACAGACAGCAGTATAAGACATGAAATACATGAAATACAAGTACAACATAGACACAAGAGCACTAGAACAAACAACACAGTTCACCATCTTCTCACTGTTAAACCCAGAAGATGATAGAAGAACATCACTGTTTGTTTGGAGTAAAACCAGATAAACAAGAGAAGCTGGACCTGTTGGTGCATTTAGAAACTGCAGGAAGCAGCATGAAGGGTTCATAGACTCACAACCAAGAGATGAGCTTTCTTCATACGGCTGATGAAGATTAGTATTATTTTACAACTCAGCCTGAACATTTGACCCAGTTAGTTTTGTTTTTTAGACTGAGATCCAAACCAACAGAAACATTAAAGGAAAGACTCAATAAAAGCAGAATAAAACATTTCCATTAGAGTTTTAAAAGAACAGACGCTGGTTCATCTCTTTACATAAACCGTCAGTGTAAACTTTGGATTTAAGTATAAACTTGAGATCTATCTATCTATCTATCTATCTATCTATCTATCTATCTATCTATCTATCTATCTATCTATCTATCTATCTATCTATCTATCTATCTATCTATCTATCTATCTATCTATCTATCTATCTATCTATCTATCTATCTATCTATCTATCTATCTATCTATCTATCTATCTATCTATCTATCTATCTATCTATCTATCTATATATATATATATATTCTTTTTTTCATGGCATGGTATCTCTGGGCATGAAGATATGAAAAAAGCAGGCGAAGGACAGAGAAAATGCAAATATGGCAAAATGCACAAAAGCTTGTTGTAAAACAAGAATCAGTGTGAGGATTGAGGTTTTGTTGAGCTCGCTAAAGTTTACGTTCATATTCCATCTTTAATGATCACTCATCATCATAGTATCTACACTATAATAACTGTTTTTATTGCCCTGATATGTGTCATCGTGTTCTTCCTAACAGGGAGAAAACTCGTTCTTTGTTTTAACCAACATGGTCGTTACTCCTCGTCAGACTCAGTCACGTTGTTCTGAGGTGAGTCACTGATTCAACATCACAGAATCATTTAACTTTCATCATGTAAAATAACATAAATAATATAGAATAATAATGTTTACAGTCAACATGCTGTGGTGATTCATGTCATCACAGTTTTCTGTATCTTTTACGGTTGTAACTCAAATCATTTGGTGCATAAAAAGTCATAAACTGGTGATGACTTTAAATATCTGGTTGTGTCACTCTGGAACCCAAAGATATTTAGTTTAATATCAGAGAGAAACAGAGAATCTCCACATCTGAAATACTGTCAATATTTTCTGCTTTTTTTTTCATTTTTGAATGAAAAATTACTATTTTCTGTTGATTTTCTATAAATTAATCCATCAATTACTGCCCCGATTAATCAATTGATCATTTAGTCTAATGTGTCATTTAAAAAATAATGTCCATCACAATTTTCCATCGTACAAAACTCAAACGTATCTGAATTAGATGATGTAATCCTCACTTTTGGAAAGATGTTGGCCGACCTTAGGATGGACTGCTGTAAAAATGAAAAGTGCCTAAAAGAATCTTGATATAATCTGAAACCACATTTCCACTGAAGTGGATGGCCACAATGAAATGAAAAGGTGATGGTGAAACATTAAAGCTCCCACATCTGTTTTAATATCCTGTTAGTGTTCCTTCACCGTTATAAATGGGACATGGTGGCTGTTATAACACTGTTGATATTCATGCTACATATCATTGAAAAGCTCAGATTCTTGTGATTCTATTGATTAAAACCACATTTTAACATTTTAAGATACAACAGCAACATTAGAGCCCTGAATGATGGAGGCTGCAGGGTTCAAAGAGTCTGGACATTTGGTCCGTCACCATGGTTACCGAGACGCTATTGGAGTCTCCATAAATACATTATCATAATCATTATTATGATAAATGTAAAAACATGTGTAAAATAGTCTTTTTTTTAGATATCTTCATCAAATTTGAACTGGGAGAAGTTCATATTTTATTATTTGACCTCATTGTGTTTTCCAGCTGTAATGATCTGCCTTTATTTACCAAAAATATTTAGACGGACAGTAAAAAACAAATTTTACACAGTTTCAGCTTCCATCAGTCAATAACAGCAGCACCAACAGTTATTCTGACTCTTTATAAACTCTAGATGTGAGTTATTTTTAACTTTCAGATGTGACCAAAACCAGATTTACTCTAAACTATTCAACAGCTTTCAATTCACATTTTCAGTGTTTTTTAGGTGAATTAGCAGGAACACTAAGGGGTTAAACATCATAAGCAGAAACCAAAAGGCCAGTAACTTTACTAGGCGAGGCGTAGCGTCGTCTAGCAGGTCAGATTAACGCTGGTGATTCCTCCTCCAGCTCCCAAACCCGTCCACTTCCTGTGTGGATGACTGTGACTGTGTGGAAGGACTCAGTGACCCTCGGGGCAACGGTAGGCCGTCCTCACTGGGGCTTCATGTGTCTGACTGAATCAGCTGTAAATGATGCTGATGGTGGTTGTCCTCTCAGGTGTTCAGACGGGACTGTGTGAGAACTATTCCACCACTGTCAGGACCTGTGAAGTGGTCTCATGGTGCCCCCTTGAACTAGACACGAAGCTCCCTGAGTGAGTATATCAGTAATGTTATAATATTTAGTTGAACTAGACACGAAGCTCCCTGAGTGAGTATATCAGTAATGTTTTAATATTTAGTTGAACTAGACACGAAGCTCCCTGAGTGAGTATATCAGTAATGTTTTAATATTTAGTTGAACTAGACACAAAGCTCCCTGAGTGAGTATATCAGTAATGTTTTAGTATTTAGTGGAACTAGACACTAAGCGAGTGAGTATATCAGTAATGTTTTAGTATTTAGTGGAACTAGACACTAAGCTCCCTGAGTATATCAGTAATGTTTTAGTAATTATTTAGTGGTATGATATAGATATGGCTGTGTGACATGTTGTTTCCACAGAGCTGCTCTGCTGGCTGCTGCAGAGAACTTCACGGTGTTGATCAAAAACAGCATAACGTACCCAAAGTTTGACGTCCACAGGTCAGAGTTGTTATCAGGGCAGATTATAGAAATACTGTCTCATTGTAAGCCAATGTATTAATGTATGTCTTCTCTCCTCCCACAGAAGAAACATACTGCCACGTATTAACTCCTCTTACCTGAAGACGTGTACATTCAACCGGTCAACAGACCCTCACTGCCCCATATTCCGCCTGAGAGACATCGTTTCAGAGGCTGGAGAGGAATTTCAGGAAATGGCTGTGAAAGTATGACTGGAATTAAATATGATACCAATTTATAATTTGCCTCTCTCTCGAAGTTCAGCTGTCAGGTTTAAAGTGATTAAAGAGTTATGTCCTGTTCCTATAGGGGGGGGTCCTTGGTATTATCATTGACTGGAGCAGTTTATGTCCTGTTCCTATAGGGGGGGGGTCCTTGGTATTATCATTGACTGGAGCTGTTTATGTCCTGTTCCTATAGGGGGGGGTCCTTGGTATTATCATTGACTGGAGCAGTTTATGTCCTGTTCCTATAGGGGGGGGTCCTTGGTATTATCATTGACTGTTTATGTCCTGTTCCTATAGGGAGGGGTCCTTGGTATTATCATTGACTGTTTATGTCCTGTTCCTATAGGGAGGGGTCCTTGGTATTATCATTGACTGTTTATGTCCTGTTCCTATAGGGAGGGGTCCTTGGTATTATCATTGACTGTTTATGTCCTGTTCCTATAGGGGGGGGGTCCTTGGTATTATCATTGACTGGAGCAGTTTATGTCCTGTTCCTATAGGGGGGGGTCCTTGGTATTATCATTGACTGTTTATGTCCTGTTCCTATAGGGAGGGGTCCTTGGTATTATCATTGACTGGAGCAGTTTATGTCCTGTTCCTATAGGGGGGGGTCCTTGGTATTATCATTGACTGGAGCTGTTCATGTCCTGTTCCTATAGGGGGGGGTCCTTGGTATTATCATTGACTGTTTATGTCCTGTTCCTATAGGGAGGGGTCCTTGGTATTATCATTGACTGTTTATGTCCTGTTCCTATAGGGAGGGGTCCTTGGTATTATCATTGACTGTTTATGTCCTGTTCCTATAGGGAGGGGTCCTTGGTATTATCATTGACTGTTTATGTCCTGTTCCTATAGGGGGGGGTCCTTGGTATTATCATTGACTGTTTATGTCCTGTTCCTATAGGGGGGGGTCCTTGGTATTATCATTGACTGGAGCTGTTTATGTCCTGTTCCTATAGGGAGGGGTCCTTGGTATTATCATTGACTGGAGCTGTTTATGTCCTGTTCCTATAGGGAGGGGTCCTTGGTATTATCATTGACTGTTTATGTCCTGTTCCTATAGGGAGGGGTCCTTGGTATTATCATTGACTGGAGCTGTTTATGTCCTGTTCCTATAGGGGGGGGGGGTCCTTGGTATTATCATTGACTGGAGCTGTTTATGTCCTGTTCCTATAGGGGGGGGGGGGTCCTTGGTATTATCATTGACTGGAGCTGTTTATGTCCTGTTCCTATAGGGAGGGGTCCTTGGTATTATCATTGACTGTTTATGTCCTGTTCCTATAGGGAGGGGTCCTTGGTATTATCATTGACTGGAGCTGTTTATGTCCTGTTCCTATAGGGAGGGGTCCTTGGTATCATTGACTGGAGCTGTTCATGTCCTGTTCCTATAGGGAGGGGTCCTTGGTATTATCATTGACTGGAGCTGTTTATGTCCTGTTCCTATAGGGGGGGGGGTCCTTGGTATTATCATTGACTGGAGCTGTTTATGTCCTGTTCCTATAGGGGGGGGGGGTCCTTGGTATTATCATTGACTGGAGCTGTTTATGTCCTGTTCCTATAGGGAGGGGTCCTTGGTATTATCATTGACTGTTTATGTCCTGTTCCTATAGGGAGGGGTCCTTGGTATTATCATTGACTGTTTATGTCCTGTTCCTATAGGGAGGGGTCCTTGGTATTATCATTGACTGGAGCTGTTTATGTCCTGTTCCTATAGGGGGGGGGGTCCTTGGTATTATCATTGACTGGAGCTGTTTATGTCCTGTTCCTATAGGGAGGGGTCCTTGGTATTATCATTGACTGTTTATGTCCTGTTCCTATAGGGAGGGGTCCTTGGTATTATCATTGACTGGAGCTGTTTATGTCCTGTTCCTATAGGGAGGGGTCCTTGGTATCATTGACTGGAGCTGTTCATGTCCTGTTCCTATAGGGAGGGGTCCTTGGTATTATCATTGACTGGAGCTGTTTATGTCCTGTTCCTATAGGGAGGGGTCCTTGGTATTATCATTGACTGGAGCTGTTTATGTCCTGTTCCTATAGGGAGGGGTCCTTGGTATCATCATTGACTGGAGCTGTTTATGTCCTGTTCCTATAGGGAGGGGTCCTTGGTATTATCATTGACTGTTTATGTCCTGTTCCTATAGGGGGGGGGGGGGGGGGGGGGGGTCCTTGGTATTATCATTGACTGGAGCTGTTTATGTCCTGTTCCTATAGGGAGGGGTCCTTGGTATTATCATTGACTGGAGCTGTTTATGTCCTGTTCCTATAGGGAGGGGTCCTTGGTATTATCATTGACTGTTTATGTCCTGTTCCTATAGGGGGGGGTCCTTGGTATTATCATTGACTGTTTATGTCCTGTTCCTATAGGGGGGGGGTCCTTGGTATTATCATTGACTGGAGCTGTTTATGTCCTGTTCCTATAGGGGGGGGGTCCTTGGTATTATCATTGACTGTTTATGTCCTGTTCCTATAGGGAGGGGTCCTTGGTATTATCATTGACTGTTTATGTCCTGTTCCTATAGGGGGGGGGTCCTTGGTATTATCATTGACTGTTTATGTCCTGTTCCTATAGGGGGGGGTCCTTGGTATTATCATTGACTGGAGCTGTTTATGTCCTGTTCCTATAGGGAGGGGTCCTTAGTATTATCATTGACTGTTCATGTCCTGTTCCTATAGGGGGGGGGGGGTCCTTGGTATTATCATTGACTGGAGCTGTTCATGTCCTGTTCCTATAGGGGGGGGGTCCTTGGTATTATCATTGACTGGAGCTGTTTATGTCCTGTTCCTATAGGGGGGGGGTCCTTGGTATTATCATTGACTGTTTATGTCCTGTTCCTATAGGGAGGGGTCCTTGGTATTATCATTGACTGTTTATGTCCTGTTCCTATAGGGGGGGGTCCTTGGTATTATCATTGACTGGAGCTGTTTATGTCCTGTTCCTATAGGGGGGGGTCCTTGGTATTATCATTGACTGGAGCTGTTTATGTCCTGTTCCTATAGGGGGGGGTCCTTGGTATTATCATTGACTGTTTATGTCCTGTTCCTATAGGGGGGGGTCCTTGGTATTATCATTGACTGTTTATGTCCTGTTCCTATAGGGGGGGGTCCTTGGTATTATCATTGACTGTTTATGTCCTGTTCCTATAGGGGGGGGTCCTTGGTATTATCATTGACTGTTTATGTCCTGTTCCTATAGGGGGGGGGGTCCTTGGTATTATCATTGACTGTTTATGTCCTGTTCCTATAGGGGGGGGGGTCCTTGGTATTATCATTGACTGGAGCTGTTTATGTCCTGTTCCTATAGGGAGGGGTCCTTGGTATTATCATTGACTGTTTATGTCCTGTTCCTATAGGGAGGGGTCCTTGGTATTATCATTGACTGGAGCAGTTTATGTCCTGTTCCTATAGGGGGGGGTCCTTGGTATTATCATTGACTGTTTATGTCCTGTTCCTATAGGGGGGGGTCCTTGGTATTATCATTGACTGTTTATGTCCTGTTCCTATAGGGGGGGGTCCTTGGTATTATCATTGACTGTTTATGTCCTGTTCCTATAGGGGGGGGTCCTTGGTATTATCATTGACTGTTTATGTCCTGTTCCTATAGGGGGGGGTCCTTGGTATTATCATTGACTGGAGCTGTTCATGTCCTGTTCCTATAGGGGGGGGTCCTTGGTATTATCATTGACTGGAGCTGTTTATGTCCTGTTCCTATAGGGAGGGGTCCTTGGTATTATCATTGACTGTTTATGTCCTGTTCCTATAGGGAGGGGTCCTTGGTATTATCATTGACTGGAGCAGTTTATGTCCTGTTCCTATAGGGGGGGGTCCTTGGTATTATCATTGACTGTTTATGTCCTGTTCCTATAGGGGGGGGTCCTTGGTATTATCATTGACTGTTTATGTCCTGTTCCTATAGGGGGGGGGTCCTTGGTATTATCATTGACTGTTTATGTCCTGTTCCTATAGGGGGGGGTCCTTGGTATTATCATTGACTGGAGCTGTGACTTGGACTGGTGGGCAGGAAAATGTTTCCCTAAGTACAGCTTCCGCAGGCTGGACAGCAAACATCCTGTCAATAATGTGGCTCTTGGATACAACTTTAGGTGAAGCAATTTCAAAGAAATCATTTTTAATAAATGAATTCAGCTAAAAGATATAATAACGATTAAAAACACTGCTTTTTAGGTTTGCAAAATACTACAAGAGCCCAGACGGAGAGGAAAGTAGAACGTTGATCAAAGCGTACGGGATCCGCTTCGACGTCATTGTATTCGGAATTGTGAGTCGTAAAACATCTTCAAACTGAAAGTTCTTGAAAAGCTAAATGTGTGTTCACTTTGCTTTGACGAGCATTGTTTTATCTTTCAGGCAGGAAAATTTGGAATTGTACCAACCATAGTGAACTTGGGTGCAGCTTTATCATTCCTCAGTTTGGTGAGTTGATGCCTGCACTTTATGAGCCATGAAGCTTTTTTGTAGGAAAAGTAATGATAGCCAGTGTTTCCCTGCAGGTTCCTGTGGTGTCTGACTGGTTCATGTTGACATGCTTGAGAAAAAGAAATACTTACAGCAAACAAAAAGTCACATATCTGAGTGAGGACGACTCTTAGCCAGTAAGTGACCAATTCTTAAGTTTCACATCTTACAATCCTCGCTGCTTACAGTACATAATAATATCTAATCTGTTTTTAATATATAATACAGGTGTCAGCAGGCTCCAGCTGTGGACTAGACTAGTCACATCAGCATGGAAACATCCAAACCTGCTCCAACGACTTCACATCAACACAGAGATCATTCGAATCATTCAATAAAACTGGTTAACTGTGTAAACCTAAAGAATGACTATAAATCATTTCATGAATTATAATAAAAATCACATTTTAAAGATAATAATCTACTGCACCACACGGAGGCAGTATAACTTTGGAGTAGAGAAGAAGAAGAAGAAGAAGAAGACCAAAAAAAGCTTTTATTATATGGAAAAACAATGACATCATGTAATCAAACTGGCATTTGAAGGGTTAAAATCCTTAAAAAGTTTTGAATGTTTGGTAGTTTTTAGCAGGGCAAAAGTTGTTTAAGAGGTTTATGCGGGGAAAAGTAGAAAAAATATTAATCTGTAAAGTTTTTATAGCATTTTTTTGGAGGTGACATGTCCAGCCTGAAGGGTCTGAAAGGGGAGTAAATGTGTACACAGTGTATTATTATTATTATTATTATTATTATTATTATAAACACATTAGAAAAATTGAAATTTTACAAAATATATCAAGAAAAAAAACCTTCTTCCAAAAGTCATGTCATTTGCAGAATCACAGCCAAAATTATTACCAAAACAAAAGTGAAAAATGACAAATATGGCTGAAAATTCTCTAGAGGTCCCAAATGGTGAATTAGCTGAGGGAAACAGGACTTATAGAGAGAATTTAGTTATATATTTAATTATTTATATTTGTTTTGTAATGTGCTATTATAGATATTATTGGTCCCGCTTTTCCTCTTAAATCATTTATTTATCTAAATTTTATTATTATTATTCATTATTTATTTATTTATTTTCTGTTTATATTTCTGTCAGTCTGCTGCTCCTCATTCAGTCAGTAGGTGGCGGTAATGCTCCTGTGCGGTGGTCTGCCAACCGCAAAAACACGAAGAAGAAGAAGAAGCAGAAGGAGAAGAAGAAGAAGCAGAAGGAGAAGAAGAAGAAGCCGAATGCTAACGAGAGATTAGCATCTTGTAGCTAGAGACACCGGCACACAGAGATAAAGTCTTCAGAGTTTATTTACTAGTGATCAGTTTATTTATCGATCTGATGTTTAGCGGTGAGAGTCGATCAGCTGATCTCTACAGCAGAGCAGTTAGCAGTTAGCTCACACTGTTAGCCTGCTGCTAGCTGTAAACAGGCTGTAAACAACGTTTAGATGCTGTAAACAGGCTGTAAACAGGCTGTAAACAGGCTGTAAACAACGTTTAGATGCTGTAAACAGGCTGTAAACAGGCTGTAAACAACGTTTAGATGCTGTAAACAGGCTGTAAACAGGCTGTGTAGCTGGTTTGGAGGTAGTTAACTGGCTGATCTTCTAAAGGAGAACTCAGAAGAATGATGACAGGTGAGAAACAACATGAGACACAGAGAGATAACTATATATTAACTATATTAACTATATTAACTATATTAAACTATATATTAACTATATTAAACTATATATTAACTATATTAAACTACATATTAACTATATTAACTATATTAAACTATATTAAACTATATTAACTATATTAACTATATTAACTATATTAAACTACATATTAACTATATTAACTATATTAAACTATATTAACTATATTAACTATATTAAACTATATTAACTATATTAACTATATTAAACTATATTAACTATATTAAACTACATATTAACTATATTAACTATATTAAACTATATTAACTATATTAACTATATTTAACTATATTAACTATATTAAACTATATTAACTATATTAAACTATATTAAACTATATTAACTATATTAACTTTATTAACTCTACATTAACTACATTAACTACATTAACTCTACATTAACTACATTAACTATATTAACTGTACATTAACTATATTAACTATATTAACTACATTAACTATATTAACTTTATTAACTCTACATTAACTATATTAACTGTACATTAACTATATTAACTATATTAACTATATTAACTATATTAACTACATTAACTCTACATTAACTACATTAACTATATTAACTGTACATTAACTATATTAACTATATTAACTATATTAACTACATTAACTACATTAACTATATTAACTGTACATTAACTATATTAACTATATTAAACTATATTAACTATATTAGCTATATTAACTCTTCATTAACTATATTAGCTATATTAACTCTACATTAACTACATTAACTATATTAACTATATTAACTACATTAACTACATTAACTATATTAACTTTATATTAACTACATTAACTATATTAACTACATTAACTATATTAACTATATTAACTATATTAACTATATTAGCTATATTAACTCTACATTAACTATATTAACTATATTAAACTATATTAACTATATTAGCTATATTAACTCTACATTAACTATATTAGCTATATTAACTCTATATTAACTATATTAACTACATTAACTACATTAACTATATTAACTATATTAACTACATTAACTATATTAACTACATTAACTATATTAACTATATTAACTCAACATTAACTATATTAACTTTATATTAACTACATTAACTATATTAACTGTACATTAACTATATTAACTATATTAACTATATTAGCTATATTAACTCTACATTAACTATATTAACTATATTAAACTATATTAACTATATTAGCTATATTAACTCTACATTAACTACATTAACTATATTAACTATATTAACTACATTAACTCCATTAACTATATTAACTACATTAACTATATTAACTATATTAACTACATTAACTATATTAACTACATTAACTACATTAACTATATTAACTATATTAACTACATTAACTATATTAACTACATTAACTATATTAACTATATTAACTCAACATTAACTCTGCACTGTTCTTGTTGACAGTTAGTGGTAATAACCTCTAATAACCTGGTTTTCCTCAGACTGAGATAACTCTACATTAACTATATTAACTCTACATTAACTATATTAACTCTACATTAACTATATTAACTCTACATTAACTATATTAACTCTATATTAACTATATTAACTCTACATTAACTGTTATTGTACGTTTAAAGAGAAACTAATCTCTGATAACCCTGGTCGGTTTCCTCTGACGGAACATGAACTAAAACAACAAACTGTAAAACTGGAATAAAACAAACAATATTCAGGCTGTTTTTTATGATTCGGATTATTAAATCTACCAAACTAAAAGCAGATTTTCTTAAGAGAAACTATACAAAAGAGCATGATGAATGTTTATGTACCATGTAAATGTCTCTGTGTCTTGTTGTTGTTGTTGTTGTTGATGTTGTTGATGTACAGTGATACAGTGAAAATGAATTTCCTCTTTGGGACAATAAATCTGATCTGAACATTGTTATTGTGACAGCAGCGTTAGTTAGTTTAAAGAGAAACTAATCTCAGATAACCTGAGATAACTGTTAGATTTATTAATAATAATAATAATAATAATAAACAGTTAACGGTTGTTTTTGTCAGACGATGGCGTCCTGCTGGACGTTAATAATAATAATAACAATAATAATAATAATAATAAACAGTTAACGGTTGTTTTTGTCAGACGATGGCGTCCTGCTGGATGTTAATAATAATAATAATAATAATAATAATAATAATAATAATAATAAACAGTTAACGGTTGTTTTTGTCAGACGATGGCGTCCTGCTGGACGTTAATAATAATAATAACACTAATAATAATAATAATAATAATAATAATAAACAGTTAATGGTAATAATCTGTAATGGTTTTGTCAGACGATGGCGTCCTGCTGGACGTTAATAATAATAATAACACTAATAATAATAATAATAATAATTAACAGTTGATGGTTGGTTTTGTCAGACGATGGCGTCCTGCTGGACGTTAATAATAATAATAATAATAATAATAATAATAATAATTAACAGTTAACTGTTGTTTTTGTCAGACGATGGCGTCCTGCTGGACGTTAATAATAATAATAATAATAATAATAATAAACAGTTAATGGTAATAATCTGTAATGGTTTTGTCAGACGATGGCGTCCTGCTGGATGTTATTAATAATAATAATAATAATAATAATAATAATAATAATAATTAACAGTTGATTGGTTGGTTTTGTCAGACGATGGCGTCCTGCTGGACGTTAATAATAATAATAATAATAATAATAAACAGTTAATGGTAATAATCTGTAATGGTTTTGTCAGACGATGGCGTCCTGCTGGATGTTATTAATAATAATAATAATAATAATAATAATAATAATAATTAACAGTTGATTGGTTGGTTTCGTCAGACGATGGCGTCCTGCTGGACGTTAATAATAATAATAATAATAATAATAAACAGTTAATGGTAATAATCTGTAATGGTTTTGTCAGACGATGGCGTCCTGCTGGATGTTAATAATAATAATAATAATAATAATAATTAACAGTTGATTGGTTTTGTCAGACGATGGCGTCCTGCTGGACGTTAATAATAATAATAATAATAATAATAATTAACAGTTGATTGGTTTTGTCAGACGATGGCGTCCTGCTGGACGTTAATAATAATAATAATAATAATAATAATTAACAGTTGATTGGTTTTGTCAGACGATGGCGTCCTGCTGGATGTTAATAATAATAATAATAATAATAATAATAATAATAATAATAATTAACAGTTGATTGGTTTTGTCAGACGATGGCGTCCTGCTGGACGTTAATAATAATAATAATAATAATAATAATAATTAACAGTTGATTGGTTTTGTCAGACGATGGCGTCCTGCTGGATGTTAATAATAATCATAATAATAATAATAATAATTAACAGTTGATTGGTTTTGTCAGACGATGGCGTCCTGCTGGATGTTAATAATAATAATAATAATAATAATAATTAACAGTTGATTGGTTTTGTCAGACGATGGCGTCCTGCTGGATGTTAATAATAATAATAATAATAATAATTAACAGTTGATTGGTTTTGTCAGACGATGGCGTCCTGCTGGATGTTAATAATAATAATAATAATAATAATAATAATAATTAACAGTTGATTGGTTTTGTCAGACGATGGCGTCCTGCTGGACGTCCCTGTTATTCGCCAGCTCTACCACTGGGACTGTGGCCTCGCCTGCTCCAGGATGGTCCTCAAGTAAGTCCAACACTACCAACTTCATTCATTTTATTCCTTTGTCTCGTTGTTTTCTCCCTCGTGTCTGTTAAATGATCTGACTCCAACAGTAAATCATCTCAGCTGTTTCTCTGATGTTTGATGGTGAAGATGAGCAGCAGACGTCCCAGTTCTCACTTTAACTTTAACTTTATTACGACACGTCTAGAAACTTTCAGTTAGAGTCTCTGGTTCTCATCAGGCTGCTCGGTTCATGAAGTCTGGACCAAGTTTCATTTCACTAGAACCAGTTTTATAGCCTAACAAACGTTTTCTATGAACGAAGGTCGATCTCTCCAGAAGTCGCCTCCTTTATTCAATATGTGGACGTTCATTATCTCTAAGCCAGAATCATCAAAACTACAAGAAAAACAGGCTGGAAATATTTCACTCTGTGTGATGAACCTTTATAATATATGAGTTTCACTTTCTGAAGTAATTGGCCAGAAATACTGAACTTTTTCTTGATATTCTAGTGTATTGGGATGTAATAGTGTAACATGGAGCCTACAGATAAGATGTCAGAGTGTACCTGTGTGGACCTGCAGGTACCTCCATCCAATCAGTGACGAGGAGTTCCAGAGAGCATGCTGGGAGCTCAAGCTGACGGAGAGCGTGTGGACTATCGACCTGGCCTACCTCATGAGCCACCTGGGAATCAAACACTGCTTCTGCACACAGACTCTGGGTGTTGATAAGGGCTTCAGGAACCAGGTACAGAGTCTACAGAGTCTACAGAACCTCATGCCACATTTCACTGTTTGCTTTAGTTCTGTGGTTGATGGTCTCTTTGATCCGGTTTGATCCGGTTTGATCCGGTTTGATCTGGTTTGATCTGGTTTGCAGTCCTTCTATAAGAAACACTTTGATACGGAAGAAGATCGAGTGAATGAGCTCTTCCTCAAAGCAGAGAGCAAAGGTGTGGCGGTGAAGAAAAGGTCAGTAGTCCTGAAACACTTGGACTAGTTGTTGCCATAGAAACAGTAAACACACTGCAAACAGACACCTCACAAAAACAAGAAAAAAGTACTAAAATCAGGTGTATTTGGCTTAAAAATATCAAAATTATCCACCAATGGAAGAATAAAATGTGTCTTGTCAAGACTTTCCAAAACCAGTAAAAATATCTAATCTAATGAACCACAAATACCTTAGAATTAGTGTATTCTGACTGATAACAAGTGACTTTTTATTGATTCTAATGAAATACACGTGACCTATTTTCTCAATATGTTGAGAAATATTGTTGAATTAATAATCAGTAAATGCTAGAGCATCATCTGGACATAATGATATGATAGGCATTATATTTATAGAAACCAGCAAAGTCACTAAAAACTAGTCAACTTTTCTCCAGACAGATACAAAGATTTTTATCTGGCTGCTTGTTTTAATATGTGAAGAGTAAAATTATGTCAAAGTTATGATTTCTTAGTGATGCTTGAAATAAGAAATGATTCCTTGTAAATATCAGTTTTCTAGTTGTAAGTGTTGGTGAAGCAGCTTTGTAACTGTTGATATTCTAGTTTCCAGCATGTATTTACTCAGTATAGGTGATAAAATCTCAGTAACAAGCTGTAATATCTGATTTAGATCATTAAGGACCAAAACACTGAAAACAAGTCAAACAGTCTAAAATAAAAACTGCTGACTAAGAAGAACTATCTGATCAGACATTAATAAGCAGATATCCCCTTCATATAATATATTGATCTGAGATATATACGTGTGTGTGTGTGTCTGTGTGTGTGTGTGTGTGTGTGTGTGTCTGTGTGTGTGTGTGTCTGTGTCTGTGTGTGTGTGTGTGTCTGTGTCTGTGTGTCTGTGTGTGTCTGTGTCTGTGTGTGTGTGTGTGTGTGTGTGTGTGTGTGTGTACGTGTCTCTGTGTGTGTCTGTCTGTGTGTGTGTGTGTCTGTGTGTGTGTCTCTGTGTGTGTGTGTGTGTGTGTGTGTCTGTGTGTGTGTGTCTGTGTATGTGTCTGTGTCTGTGTGTCTGTCTGTGTGTGTGTGTGTGTCTGTGTGTCTGTGTGTGTGTGTGTGTGTCTGTGTCTCTGTGTCTGTGTCTGTGTGTGTCTGTGTGTGTGTCTGTCTGTGTGTCTGTGTCTCTGTGTCTGTGTGTGTGTGTCTGTGTGTGTGTGTGTGTGTGTCTGTCTGTGTCTCTGTGTGTGTGTGTGTCTGTGTGTGTGTGTCTGTCTGTGTCTCTGTGTCTGTGTGTGTCTGTGTGTGTCTGTGTCTCTGTGTGTGTCTGTGTCTGTGTCTGTGTGTGTGTCTCTGTCTGTGTCTCTGTGTGTGTCTCTGTGTGTGTGTGTGTCTGTGTGTGTGTCTGTGTGTGTGTCTGTGTCTGTGTGTGTGTCTGTGTGTCTCTGTGTGTGTGTCTGTGTGTGTCTGTGTGTGTGTCTGTGTGTGTCTCTGTGTGTCTGTGTCTCTGTGTGTCTGTGTCTCTGTGTGTGTGTGTCTGTGTCTGTGTGTGTCTGTGTCTGTGTGTGTGTCTGTGTGTGTCTGTGTGTGTGTCTGTGTCTGTGTCTCTGTGTCTGTGTCTGTGTGTGTGTGTGTCTGTGTCTGTGTCTGTGTGTGTGTCTGTGTGTGTCTGTGTGTGTGTCTGTGTCTGTGTGTGTGTGTGTCTGTGTCTGTGTGTGTGTGTGTGTGTGTCTGTGTCTGTGTGTCTGTGTCTGTGTGTCTGTGTCTGTGTGTGTGTGTGTCTGTGTCTGTGTGTGTGTCTGTGTCTCTGTGTCTGTGTCTGTGTGTGTGTGTGTGTGTGTCTGTGTCTGTGTCTGTGTGTGTGTGTGTCTGTGTCTGTGTCTGTGTGTGTGTCTGTGTGTGTCTGTGTGTGTCTCTGTGTCTGTGTCTGTGTGTGTGTGTGTCTGTGTCTGTGTCTGTGTGTGTGTCTGTGTGTGTCTGTGTGTGTGTCTGTGTCTGTGTGTGTGTGTGTCTGTGTCTGTCTGTGTCTGTGTGTGTGTCTGTGTGTGTCTGTGTGTCTGTGTGTGTGTCTGTGTCTCTGTGTCTGTGTCTGTGTGTCTGTGTCTGTGTCTCTGTGTCTGTGTCTGTGTGTGTGTGTCTGGTCCCAGCTCCGTGGCGGTGCAGGAGATCCAGTCCCACCTCCTCCAGGGCCACGTGGCCATCGTCCTGGTGAACGCCGTGCTGCTCTCCTGTGAGCTCTGCTCCTCTCCGGTGAAGTACTGCTGCTTCCTGCCGGCCGGACAGAAATGTTTCTGCAGGAAGCCGGAGTACCAGGGACACTTCGTGGTGGTGTGTGGCTTCAACAGGACCTCCGGGTCCGTCTTCTACAACAACCCTGCTTACTCTGACCGTGAGTCGCCTCGGAAGCTGGTACAAGCTGAATGTTCCAGCATCAAGTTACTAAACCAGTCCTCCATGGATTTAATGTTGGAGCTCAACCCTTTACCATTTCACTATAACTATTGAAAAAATATTCAGGTTTTATTACTTTTTTCTCCTGAAATGAGGCCTAATTTTGTATATTTTACTGAAATTGACCAATAATAATGAAAAAAATATGAAAATTATATATCAATGTTTTGGTCATGACTCAAGACTATTCGTGGATTTTTAACAACGAGAATCTTCTGACTGTTGCTGTTGTAACAAGTTTTAGTTTGAACTACAGGTGTGTGTTTTGTGTTTTAGTTTGAACTACAGGTGTGTGTTTTGTGTTTTAGTTTGAACTACAGGTGTGTGTTTTAGTTTGAACTACAGGTGTGTGTTTTGTGTTTTAGTTTGAACTACAGGTGTGTGTTTTAGTTTGAACTACAGGTGTGTGTTTTAGTTTGAACTACAGGTGTGTGTTTTAGTTTGAACTACAGGTGTGTGTTTTAGTTTGAACTACAGGTGTGTGTTTTAGTTTGAACTACAGGTGTGTGTTTTAGTTTGAACTACAGGTGTGTGTTTTGTGTTTTAGTTTGAACTACAGGTGTGTGTTTTAGTTTGAACTACAGGTGTGTGTTTTAGTTTGAACTACAGGTGTGTGTTTTAGTTTGAACTACAGGTGTGTGTTTTGTGTTTTAGTTTGAACTACAGGTGTGTGTTTTAGTTTGAACTACAGGTGTGTGTTTTAGTTTGAACTACAGGTGTGTGTTTTGTGTTTTAGTTTGAACTACAGGTGTGTGTTTTAGTTTGAACTACAGGTGTGTGTTTTAGTTTGAACTACAGGTGTGTGTTTTAGTTTGAACTACAGGTGTGTGTTTTAGTTTGAACTACAGGTGTGTGTTTTAGTTTGAACTACAGGTGTGTGTTTTAGTTTGAACTACAGGTGTGTGTTTTAGTTTGAACTACAGGTGTGTGTTTTAGTTTGAACTACAGGTGTGTGTTTTGTGTTTTAGTTTGAACTACAGGTGTGTGTTGTGTTTGAACTACAGGTGTGTGTTTTGTGTTTTAGTTTGAACTACAGGTGTGTGTTGTGTTTGAACTACAGGTGTGTGTGTTGTGTTTGTTACTGACAGGTGTGTGTTTTGTGTGTTGTAGGGGTGTGCTGTACCAGCGTCGGTAACTTTGAGGAGGCTCGGCGGAGCTACGGGACGGATGAGGACATCCTGCTGATCTTTAAGGAAAGTTGATGGTGATAAGACTCGTCTCCAGTCTTGGACTCGTGACTCGGGACTCGTCTCCAGTCTTGGACTCGTGACTCGGGACTCGTCTCCAGTCTTGGACTCGTGACTCGTGACTCGTCTCCAGTCTTGGACTCGGGACTCGTCTCCAGTCTTGGACTCGTGACTCGGGACTCGTCTCCAGTCTTGGACTCGTGACTCGTCTCCAGTCTTGGACTCGGGACTCGTCTCCAGTCTTGGACTCGGGACTCGTCTCCAGTCTTGGACTCGGGACTCGGGACTCGTCTCCAGTCTTGGACTCGTGACTCGTCTCCAGTCTTGGACTCGGGACTCGTCTCCAGTCTTGGACTCGTGACTCGGGACTCGTCTCCAGTCTTGACTCGGGACTCGTCTCCAGTCTTGGACTCGTGACTCGGGACTCGTCTCCAGTCTTGGACTCGGGACTCGTCTCCAGTCTTGGACTCGTGACTCGGGACTCGTCTCCAGTCTTGGACTCGTGACTCGGGACTCGTCTCCAGTCTTGACTCGTGACTCGTGACTCGTCTCCAGTCTTGACTCGTGACTCGGGACTCGTCTCCAGTCTTGACTCGTGACTCGGGACTCGTCTCCAGTCTTGACTCGGGACTCGTGACTCGTCTCCAGTCTTGACTCGGGACTCGGGACTCGTCTCCAGTCTTGACTTGGGACTCGTGACTCGTCTCCAGTCTTGACTCGTGACTCGTCTCCAGTCTTGACTCGTGACTCGTCTCCAGTCTTGACTCGTAACTCGTCTCCAGTCTTGACTCGGGACTCGTGACTCGTCTCCAGTCTTGACTCGTGACTCGTCTCCAGTCTTGACTCGGGACTCGGGACTCGTCTCCAGTCTTGACTCGGGACTCGTCTCCAGTCTTGACTCGGGACTCGTCTCCAGTCTTGACTCGGGACTCGTGACTCGTCTCCAGTCTTGACTCGTGACTCGTCTCCAGTCTTGACTCGGGACTCGTCTCCAGTCTTGACTCGTGACTCGTCTCCAGTCTTGACTCGGGACTCGTGACTCGTCTCCAGTCTTGACTCGGGACTCGTGACTCGTCTCCAGTCTTGACTCGGGACTCGTGACTCGTCTCCAGTCTTGACTTGTGACTCGTCTCCAGTCTTGACTCGGGACTCGTGACTCGTCTCCAGTCTTGGACTCGGGACTCGTGACTCGTCTCCAGTCTTGACTTGTGACTCGTCTCCAGTCTTGACTCGGGACTCGTGACTCGTCTCCAGTCTTGACTCGGGACTCGGGACTCGTCTCCAGTCTTGACTCGGGACTCGTGACTCGTCTCCAGTCTTGACTTGTGACTCGTCTCCAGTCTTGACTCGGGACTCGTGACTCGTCTCCAGTCTTGGACTCGTGACTCGGGACTCGTCTCCAGTCTTGACTCGGGACTCGGGACTCGTCCTCTGGTGCTAGTTAGCCCGCCTCACCTGACTGCTGCTGATTAGCGGCTCTTCTTCGTGTCAGACGCCTCTCAGCCTGGAAGGATTCAGATCTGGGAGTTTCACTAATATTATTTGCTTTATTTTGTTGAGATGAGCAGACGGATGGATTTTATTGCGTCGGATGAATTTTAATGAGTGATATTGGACCTCACAGTCAAACTGTATTTCAGACTACAGTTGGTGAAATGTGGGAATCATGACATAGAAGAGGAAAAGCCTGGAAGTTGGGTCACATGACTGCTGGCTGATGGTTTATTGTTTGACCTGTTCAGTGTTGAAGTCCTGAAGAGGAAACCCTCCTAACTCACGTCTGTCTCTTTATTCTGATGATTCTGTTAACAGGGAAAACAGGAAGTAGTTGTTGTTTTGAGAGTCTCAGGTAACTATTATCCTAAAATGTGACATGCGCATCAAATAACAACGAGTTCAATGCAATACAACACCGTTTGTCTGTGGAACATGAACTCACCAGATGAGAAAACAACAACATGTCGTCATGGCAACGTGCTGAGGATCATGGCGGAGCAAAAGTGTCATTTTATTTCATGTTCTCTGTTCAAACTGGTGAAGGTCATTTCTCATTGTCACTCAGTTTTATTTTTTTAAATTTAGGTATTATGTAAAAGTTTTTGCACTACACTTTTCAAACCAGACCAGATAATTATGTGTTATTTAAATTTTGAAAAATACCATGAAATTACTACTAAAAGTGATTTCTTCCTGGTTGTGCTACCTGGTAAGAAGAAATGGCACGTTTTAAACCACAAACTTTATTTTTTATTAAACATGGAGCTGCATTTATTATATGTTTTATATGTAATTAAAGGATTTGAACATATATTTTCTTCTTTCTGGTACATTTAATGAAACACTTACACCTCATTATATACTAACTTTTTGCCAGAGATTAAGGGAATCTAATCTTATCTGAATTGTTAATAATTAATGAAGGCTACATTTAGCTGCTAGTATGAGCCTCATCCAGCTGACTCTGAGGATGGATTATTATTCACAACTTGTCTTAAACATTCTCAACACTGTTTAAGCCGTGGAGCAAACTATCTACCCTAAAATGTTTAGTTCTGCTGCAGAAACCGTTTGGGAACCGCAGCTGAGAGAGTTGTTTCTTAAAGACAAGAAAAGTTTCCTCACAGATAGAGATGAGGCGTTTTTGATGAGGACGGAGAAGTGAAGAAGTCAATGAACTTTTAATTCACACGACTGGATTCAGTTCTGGCATGTAGCAGACTGAATGAAGAATAAAAGACAGGAGGATCAAATGTAGTCAGTGCGTTTCCTTTCAGACTCGACACAGAAGCAACTTCTCACTCACGTTCTGACTGCAGACGTTGACTGGGGATTTCCACCGGACGCGTTACTGCAGCAGCACGTCAGTTTAGCGAGCCGGCCGTATACACGCGAGATAACGAGATCACGCGATAATCCTGACCATACGGGAGACCGCAAGATCCCGTGATAAACTTTAAACTCTATTTATACAGTCTATGGATAAACTGTGTGTATAAAGTAAACAACAACAACAAAAACCAACTTACTTTGCTTCTCTGAGGTGAAAGATATGTTGATCTGACCATCTATCCTTATAAAAACAATATGTTATGTCATAAATGATTGTATGATGTTCCACTTCAACAATCAGTCTCTTGTCTTCCGTGTCGCCGATCCTCTGAGACCCTTTGATTGATTGATTGATTGATTGATTGATTGATTGATTGATTGCTGATCTGGTGCCCCGGTCATAACATAATGTTGATGTGAAGTAGTTTTAGGCTGCATGAACTGCGTATTGTGTTTTATTTTGAAAGGGGCGGAAGTGTTTTACGCTAATTGTGAGTCGGACTTCCTGTCTGGTGATCTGCTCTGTTGAGATTCACGCGAGTTGGCAGCGTCTCGCGGAGAAATAGAAGTCCTACCTAATGCTCGCGTAGAGACGCTGACGCGACGCTGCAGTAACGTTACGCTACGCGCCCGGTGGAAATGCTCTCATTGATTAGAGTGTTACCTATTTGCAACGTCATACGCGACGCTGACGTTACGCTGCAGTAACGCGCCCGGTGGAAATCAGGCTTGAGTCTGATCCTGAAATAAACACAAACCTCAGTTTAACCTTTGTGCTGAGTCTACAGCTGCATTCTGTGCATGAAAAAAGCATTTTAACACAGACTAAATTAAATTAAATTAAAGATTATTACTATCACGTCTTGGCAGACAAACTTCTTTATGTTAGTCTTTCTGAACATGATTATTGTTGAGAACACAATCTGTCCAGGTTTCTGGCTCTTCCTCTGCCTTCCTTTGTCAAAAGGTGTCCCCCAGGGCTCGATCCTGGGTCCTCTTTTGTTCTCATTATACATTAATAATGTTTGTGATCATGTATCAAACACCTCATTTAATTTCTATGCAGATGATACAGTCATTTATTGTCCATCCCCTTCCCTAGTTCAGACCCTTCAATACCTGCAATCAGCTGTTGACGTGGTTCAATCCCGTCTAGCTCAACTCGGGTTGGTATTGAACGCAGAGAAATCAAAACTTAAGATCTCAAAGTGTAAAGAGTTGACGTTCAGTTTGCCAAAGATCACGGCAGTTCAAGGTGATGAAACTGAAAGGGTCACAGTTTATAAATATTTAGGGACCAAAATTGATCAGAAGTATTGAATTCAAATCAATTTCAAAGGACAAAGAAATATTTCCCCTTGGTCAGTGTGACAACTGTTGATGTGATGCTGATCTGTATTTAATGTTTGTGATAATATATATATATATATACATATATATATATATATATATATATTTGTAATTGCTTTCTTCTTCATTCGGGTTTGACCTCAGGTTTATTTATTTATTGACAAGTAGGTTTTCACATACAAGGAATTTGCTGTTGCTCAAGTGGTGACTCTTCTAGCAACTGTTACAATAATCAGTTAGCATTAACCATTAATGGCATTAATGAGGCTGCATTGTTGAGCAACAATGAAATAAAGAGAAGTTTGTTATCCACATATAAAGAAAACTGGTTTAACTTTTAGTTTTCTGTGATAAAGTGATGGAACAATCCGACAGAGACAAATATAACAAAGAGTGCAAAATGAAAAGAATACATGTGAACTTGTTTTTTTTAATCTACTTTATTGGAATATCATCTACTCCTTCACTATGTTAGGTTTGAAGTCATGTCTGACCGTCTTGGTAAGTTCCTCTGCGTACTCAGAATACCGCCCAGTCATCTGCAAAGAAAGGAAGAGTGAACAGGAAGTCCGATAGATTGTTTTAGCATTACTGTAACGCTTCCAAAGCTTCCTCTTCCTTCGGTCTGTACACAACTCTCCAATAGACACATTTCATCATGGTGAGTCGTGTTATCTCCAGTTATATTCACCTTAAAGCTCCATTTGTCGCTGATTTGTCTGTTCAGGTTGAGATCCAGTTCTACCACCAGGAGTCCGTCACGGGTTCTGGAGAGCCCCGGGGTCCGGCTGCCGTCAGGAGCCGCCACGTAACTGGATCCGTAGAAATGTCCGAAGTCATGGTGAGCTGCAAAAAAAAACAAAAAAAACATATATATATATATATATATACAATGATGTGTTTCTGTGCTGAATAACATTCAGGTTCTCCTTAAGAATAAACTTACTAATGCAGATTTCCAAATGAAAGAAGCTACATGAAAAGGAGGGAAATCTTCTCAATTCTAGGGAATAAGTTGCTTACCTTTTTTTCCATCACCTGACGTGAATTCACTTTGGAAATGTTCCTGTGTGAAAGACAAGAACTCACATAAAGTCACACAAACTCCCACCAGCGACTGTTAAGCAGCTAATGCTAACATCATTCTTCCGTTCAGGGTTTACAGGCTGTTGCTGTGTCACTTCCAAGATTAAATTGTTTCATTAATTTTAAGAAAGTGTGAAATATTTCACCATCTTCTTCATTCTGCTCTTTACTTTGTTTTTTTTTTCTCATTTCTTGGAGCATTTACCTGAAGAAAACACTCGTATGTCATAAATCTGGCTGGGTACAACCCAGACAACAAACAAAACCACAGTTGTTGCTGGTGTACTTTTATTTATCCGACCTTTGTGTGTGACTGGACACGTTAACTCACCGTCCCAACGCGGTTGATTCCACAAGTGAAGCAGTGGTTGGCTATGGCTGCGTTCCTGGCCTCGATAGACCACATGGGCTCACTAGACAGAACCATTATTGTTATAAATCAATATCTGGGACCATTCGTTAATATGCAGTACATAAAAGTGACTTCATTACCTGAGAGCGCCGACAGTAGCTGAGGGGTTGAAGATGATCTCAGCTCCGTTCATGCTGTACATGAACCAGTTGAGAGGGTGATGGCGTCCGTAGCAGATATTCACAGCGATGTTCCCGAACTGTGTCTGGAACACTGTGTGGCCAGTGTTGCCCTCCATGTAATATGTGGACTAGATGTTAAACAAACACAATTAAAGCCTTATTCCTTACAGCAAACTAACCTAGGGCTGGGCGACATGGACCACAAGTCATATCTGATTATTCAGGCTGAATATCGATATACGACATATATCCTGATATTTTTATCTCAAAGTGAGAGCAAAAGTTAAAGCCAAATCTGACACACATAAAGTGCACATTTAAATAAAAATTACCTTAAATAAAAATAGCCTATGAAATAAAATAGGCCAATCTTTTTCTGAAATAAATATATTTATATGAGAAAAGAATAATGAACATTACAAAAGAACTAGTAAGGGCAGCATTTATATAGAAAGAAAGAAAACAATCTGAACTATATCGATATATGTGATAAGGTCTAATTCCATATCACATTTAAAAATGAATGGATATATTTTTTATATGTATATATCGCCCAGCCCTACACTAACCTCATTAAAGTCTCCAATCCTTGGAATATGGTTCTTCCTGCTCTTTCCCAGCACATTCCCAGAGTTGGAGATGACCACCGCTGTGTTCCACAGAGTGCTGTGCAGACCTTCTCGCTCCAGGATGGGAGAAACAACCACCATGTTGTATTTCTTGGCCAGCTAATAAAAGAATCAGTGTTAATAAGAAAAGAAAAGCGTTTTACTGAGGCAGACTGAACTCTGACTCACCTCTTGGCAGAAGCGTGTGGTGCTTCCTTCCTCAGCAGACTCTGCGAACTCCGTCCATGGTTCCTTCTCTCGGGTGCAGAAAGCAAAGGGCATGGCTGCACAGCAGAAGTCAGTTAGCCTCTGTATATATATATATATATATATATTAGTCATGTTTAATGCACTCTGATGAAAACACTCACTCCACGTCTCCTGAAAGCAGATGATGTTCACTCCGCACATGGCTGCCACTTCAACCATCTCACCAATCCGACTGTGCGTGGCATTGATCTGTGGAGGAGAAAATATAAAACAATGTCTGCATTTAATCCAGTAGAGTGTGATTAATGAGGCAGAAAGCATTAATGATCATTGTTGACTTGTGTTGAGCTAAACGTGTCGTACTGAGAGCTGCAAGCTGAGACCAGAGAGACCAGAGAGACCAGAGAGCAGACTGGACAGAATAATGAGTACAGGAAGACGGGATCTGTGTTGGAAGACTGGGAATGGATGTTTTTGGTTCCTGACTGGTTCCTGACTGGTTACAGACCGGTTCCTCACTGGTTCCTCACTGGTTCCAGACTGGTTCCAGACTGGTTCCTGACCGGTTCCAGACTGGTTCCTGACTGGTTCCAGACCGGTTCCAGACCGGTTCCAGACTGGTTCCTCACTGGTTCCAGACTGGTTCCTGACCGGTTCCAGACTGGTTCCAGACTGGTTCCAGACCGGTTCCAGACTGGTTCCTCACTGGTTCCAGACTGGTTCCAGACTGGTTCCTGACTAGTTCCTGACTGGTTCCAGACCGGTTCCAGACTGGTTCCTCACTGATTCCAGACTGGTTCCAGACTGGTTCCTCACTGGTTCCAGACTGGTCCCTGACCGGTACCTGACTGGTTCCTGACCGGTTCCTGACTGGTTCCAGACTGGTTCCTGACTGGTTCCAGACTGGTTCCAGACTGGTTCCTGACTGGTTCCAGACTGGTTCCTGACTGGTTCCAGACCGGTTCCAGACTGGTTCCTGACTGGTTCCAGACTGGTTCCTGACCGGTACCTGACTGGTTCCAGACTGGTCCCTGACCGGTACCTGACTGGTTCCTGACCGGTTCCAGACTGGTTCCTGTTGTGTGTTGTTGTGTGTTGTTGTGTTGTTGTGTGTTGTGTTGTGTGTTGTTGTGTGTTGTTGTGTGTTGTGTTGTGTGTTGTTGTGTTGTTGTGTGTTGTGTTGTGTGTTGTGTTGTTGTGTGTTGTGTGTTGTTGTGTGTTGTGTTGTGTGTTGTGTGTTGTTGTGTGTTGTTGTGTGTTGTGTGTTGTTGTGTGTTGTGTGTCGTTGTTGTGTGTTGTTGTGTTGTGTGTCGTTGTGTTGTGTGTTGTGTTGTTGTGTGTTGTGTTGTGTGTTGTTGTGTGTTGTGTGTCATGTGTCGTTGTGTGTTGTTGTGTGTTGTGTTGTGTGTTGTTGTGTGTTGTGTGTCATGTGTCGTTGTGTGTTGTTGTGTGTTGTTGTGTGTTGTGTGTCATGTGTCGTTGTGTGTTGTTGTGTGTTGTGTGTTGTTGTGTGTTGTGTGTCGTTGTGTGTTGTGTGTCGTTGTGTGTTGTGTGTCGTTGTGTGTTGTTGTGTGTTGTTGTGTTGTGTGTCGTTGTGTTGTGTGTTGTGTGTCATGTGTCGTTGTGTGTTGTTGTGTTGTGTGTTGTGTGTCATGTGTCGTTGTGTGTTGTTGTGTGTCGTTGTGTGTCGTTGTGTGTTGTGTGTTGTGTGTCATGTGTCGTTGTGTGTTGTTGTGTGTCGTTGTGTGTTGTTGTGTGTTGTTGTGTGTTGTGTGTCATGTGTCGTTGTGTGTCGTTGTGTGTTGGTGTGTGTTGTGTGTTGTTGTGTGTCGTTGTGTGTTGGAGGCTGTCTGCTCGTCTCATCTGGCCTCGGGGATTTAAATCTGTCACTACAAAGAGGAAGAAAGTCCTCCTGTCTGTCTAAGTCCTGACCTGGTCCAGGTCTGTCTAAGAGTCCTGACCTGGTCCAGGTCTGTGTAAGAGTCCTGACCTGGTCCAGGTCTGTCTAAGAGTCCTGACCTGGTCCAGGTCTGTGTAAGAGTCCTGACCTGGTCCAGGTCTGTCTAAGAGTCCTGACCTGGTCCAGGTCTGTCTAAGAGTCCTGACCTGGTCCAGGTCTGTGTAAGAGTCCTGACCTGGTCCAGGTCTGTCTAAGAGTCCTGACCTGGTCCAGGTCTGTGTAAGAGTCCTGACCTGGTCCAGGTCTGTCTAAGAGTCCTGAACTGGTCCAGGTCTGTCTAAGTCCTGACCTGGTCCAGGTCTGTGTAAGAGTCCTGACCTGGTCCAGGTCTGTCTAAGAGTCCTGACCTGGTCCAGGTCTGTGTAAGAGTCCTGACCTGGTCCAGGTCTGTCTAAGAGTCCTGACCTGGTCCAGGTCTGTGTAAGAGTCCTGACCTGGTCCAGGTCTGTCTAAGTCCTGACCTGGTCCAGGTCTGTCTAAGAGTCCTGACCTGGTCCAGGATGGGGGCATCGGTGGGTAGAACTGTGCGGTGCTGGACCAGACCCACGCGGATCCTCCTCGGCGGCCTCAGTTGTTCCTGTGCAGCTTCAAACCTGAAGGCCTTCAGCTCAAAGTTCCTCTCAGAGGCAGCAGCCGCCGCCGAGGCCGGCAGCTCCAACTTCCTGTCACGGAGAAACGAGTCACAACGGAGACAGAAGAAGAAAACAGGAAGCAGATCTAACGTTGATTCGTTGGAATAAATATATAATCCATTAAATTCAGGTGTCTCTTTCAGCTCTTCAGCCCCTCGAGGACAGCCGTCCAACTTTCTGTCATGATATCTACAAAGCGTTGACCTCTGACCTCAAGATGTCTGAATAAAAATGGGTTCTGTGTGTGTGGGAGTCTTCCCATGACGTTCTCTACATGCCTTTACTAAACTTTACTAAACTTTACTAACTTTACTAACTTCACTAACTTTACTAACTTCACTAAACTTTACTAACTTTACTAACTTTACTAACTTCACTAACTTTAATAACTTTACTAACTTCACTAACTTTACTAACTTCACTAACTTCACTAACTTTACTAAACTTTACTAACTTTACTAAACTTTACTAACTTTACTAACTTCACTAACTTTACTAAACTTTACTAACTTTACTAAACTTTACTAACTTTACTAAACTTCACTAACTTTACTAAACTTTACTAACTTTACTAAACTTTACTAACTTTACTAACTTCACTAACTTTACTAAACTTTACTAACTTTACTAACTTCACTAACTTTACTAAACTTTACTAACTTTACTAACTTCACTAACTTTACTAACTTTACTAAACTTTACTAACTTTACTAACTTCACTAACTTTACTAAACTTTACTAACTTCACTAACTTCACTAACTTTACTAACTTTACTAACTTCACTAACTTTACTAAACTTTACTAACTTTACTAACTTCACTAACTTTACTAAACTTTACTAACTTTACTAACTTCACTAACTTTACTAAACTTTACTAACTTTACTAACTTCACTAACTTTACTAAACTTCACTAACTTTACTAAACTTTACTAACTTTACTAACTTCACTAACTTTACTAAACTTTACTAACTTTACTAACTTCACTAACTTTACTAAACTTTACTAACTTTACTAACTTCACTAACTTTACTAAACTTTACTAACTTTACTAACTTTACTAACTTCACTAACTTTACTAACTTCACTAACTTTACTAAACTTTACTAACTTTACTAACTTTACTAACTTCACTAACTTTATTAACTTTACTAAACTTTACTAAACTTTACTAACTTCACTAACTTTACTAACTTTACTAACTTTACTAAACTTTACTAACTTAACTAACTTCACCAACTTTACTAAACTTCACTAACTTTACTAACTTCACTAACTTTACTAACTTCACTAACTTTACTAAACTTCACTAACTTTACTAACTTTACTAACTTCACTAACTTTACTAAACTTTACTAACTTTACTAACTTTACTAAACTTCACTAACTTTACTAACTTCACTAACTTTACTAACTTTACTAACTTCACTAACTTTACTAAACTTTACTAACTTTACTAACTTTACTAAACTTCACTAACTTTACTAACTTCACTAACTTTACTAAACTTTACTAACTTTACTAACTTTACTAAACTTCACTAACTTTACTAACTTCACTAAACTTCACTAACTTCACTAAACTTTACTAACTTTACTAAACTTTACTAACTTTACTAACTTCACTAACTTTACTAAACTTTACTAACTTTACTAAACTTCACTAACTTTACTAACTTCACTAACTTTACTAAACTTTACTAACTTTACTAAACTTCACTAACTTTACTAACTTCACTAACTTTACTAACTTTACTAAACTTCACTAACTTCACTAAACTTTACTAACTTTACTAAACTTTACTAACTTTACTAACTTCACTAACTTTACTAAACTTTACTAACTTTACTAAACTTCACTAACTTCACTAAACTTTACTAACTTTACTAAACTTTACTAACTTTACTAACTTCACTAACTTTACTAAACTTTACTAACTTTACTAACTTTACTAAACTTTACTAACTTTACTAACTTCACTAACTTTACTAAACTTTACTAACTTTACTAACTTTACTAAACTTTACTAACTTTACTAACTTCACTAACTTTACTAAACTTTACTAACTTTACTAACTTTACTAAACTTCACTAACTTCACTAACTTTACTAACTTTACTAAACTTCACTAACTTCACTAAACTTTACTAACTTTACTAAACTTTACTAACTTTACTAACTTTACTAACTTTACTAACTTCACTAACTTTACTAAACTTTACTAACTTTACTAAACTTCACTAACTTTACTAACTTCACTAACTTTACTAACTTTACTAAACTTCACTAACTTCACTAAACTTTACTAACTTTACTAAACTTTACTAACTTTACTAACTTCACTAACTTTACTAAACTTTACTAACTTTACTAACTTTACTAACTTCACTAACTTTACTAAACTTTACTAACTTTACTAACTTTACTAAACTTCACTAACTTTACTAACTTCACTAACTTTACTAACTTTACTAAACTTCACTAACTTCACTAAACTTTACTAACTTTACTAAACTTTACTAACTTTACTAACTTCACTAACTTTACTAAACTTCACTAACTTCACTAACTTTACTAAACCCATGAAACCAGGCAGCTTTCCTGAGTACAAACCTTATTCCTGCATATTGTATTTGGATATTTCTCGTACTGGGCTCCCTAAACAGTCTTGAAATTGCATCCATTCCTTTATATTTTGGGAATAACGTGGTGTTTGCTGCCAAAAACACTGTTCTTCTTTTTAATGTACTTTATTTCTGAAAATGTCCCTTTTTTTGTCAACATGAAAAACTGTACAAAGAAAAAATGCTGCCAGTTCTTGGAAAGAGTTCATGTAGAATTCAGTCAACACAGCAACTAGTAATCAGTCAGGAACAGGAATCCCTGAAGCCTCGACCACGTCAAGTCTAGGAAGACCCAGTACAACAAGAGAAAAAAAACAAAAACAAAAACTGGTTTTTCTGATGCAGAAACCAAGAATTTGTGCAGAAATCTCCAAAATGTCAAAAGCTTTTGTTTCCTAATCAGAGAATGGATTTTTCTGTGGTTTTCCTGAGGTGTTGATGTCTTAATATTATAATAAAATAATTCCCCTTAAAAACACACTAATAGGGAGTGGACCGTTATAAAACCATATCTGGGCCTCGGACTCTTAGACAAAACGATCGCTGGTTCATCAATAATGACAGTAATTGCTGGTTGCAGGCAACTCTTCACAACATTATTAAGTGTGCAGCAGATATACGACTATTGAGACACAGAAACAACATGTAAAACAGTTATTGAGTAATCCTTCGTTTGCACAGGTTAAAGGTTAAAGCTCTGAAAAAACTGACCAAAGTTCACTCAGCAGAATAATAATTCACCAGAAACAAACTACATAGAAACACATGGGAAAAGAAAAATAAATCTGATCTACAGGAACATCTCAAAAAATAGAATATCATGAAAAAGTTCAATATGTGTTGTCAATCATTTCAGAAAGTGAAACTCAAACATTATATAGATTCATTCCACATAGAGTGAAATATTTCAAGCCTGTTTTTCTTCTAATTTTGATGATTCTGGCTTAGAGATAATGAAAACGCTGCTGTTGCTCCACTGTGTTTTCTGAAGTCACCATAGCAACCATCTAGCAGGACATTTTAGAGTCTTCATGCTTCCAGCAGCTCTTTGGAGATGCTGCTGGTTTCTTGGAGATGCTGCTGGTTTCTTTGGAGATGCTGCTGGTTTCTTTGGAGATGCTGCTGGTTTCTTTGGAGATGCTGCTGGTTTCTTGGAGATGCTGCTGGTTTCTTGGAGATGCTGCTGGTTTCTTGGAGATGCTGCTGGTTTCTTTGGAGATGCTGCTGGTTTCTTTGGAGATGCTGCTGGTTTCTTGGAGATGCTGCTGGTTTCTTTGGAGATGCTGCTGGTTTCTTTGGAGATGCTGCTGGTTTCTTTGGAGATGCTGCTGGTTTCTTGGAGATGCTGCTGGTTTCTTGGAGATGCTGCTGGTTTCTTTGGAGATGCTGCTGGTTTCTTTGGAGATGCTGCTGGTTTCTTGGAGATGCTGCTGGTTTCTTGGAGATGCTGCTGGTTTCTTGGAGATGCTGCTGGTTTCTTGGAGATGCTGCTGGTTTCTTTGGAGATGCTGCTGGTTTCTTGGAGATGCTGCTGGTTTCTTGGAGATGCTGCTGGTTTCTTGGAGATGCTGCTGGTTTCTTGGAGATGCTGCTGGTTTCTTGGCACCTGCCCACACTGGTAAAGGTACCAAAAGCTACCTCAATGACCATGGTGTTACTGGACTGTACTGGCCAGCAATCTTCCCATAGGAGTCTATGGGCTGTTGTCAAGAGGAAGGTGAGAGGCACCAGATGAGGTCACCTGAAGGCTGATCTCCTCCATGCCACCAAGTATTAATGCACTAATTCATGATTCAAAAGGAGCCCAACCAAGTATTGGTGGATAGAAATTAACAGACTGTTCACAAGCCAATTTGTCTTTTAAATATCCTTTTTTTATTGATCTTATGTAATATTCTCATTTTATACTGAGACACTGAGTTTGTTTGTTTTTTCATTATCTCTGAGCCAGAATCATCAAAATAAAAAACAGGCTTGAAATATTTCACTCTATGTGTAATGAATCTATATAATACGTGAATTTCACTTTCTGAAACAACTGACAAGAAATATTGAACTTTTCTCATGATATTCTAATTTTTTGAGATGTACCTGTGTATAAAAAAACACAGCATTACCAAAAAAAGACACAAAATGACTCAAAAAAGACACAAAATGACCAAATATTAGAAGCAAAAATGACCAAAAATAGAAGCAAAAATGACCAAAAATAGATGTAAAAATGACCCAAAAAGACAAAAATGATCCAAAAAAGACAAAAAATTACCAAAAATAGAAGCAAATATTACCAAAAATAGACATTAATTTACCTAAAGATTAACACAATACTAACTGTGGACTCCAAAATTGAACTACTTCACAATATTCTCATTTTCTGAGACTGAGTTTTGTTCTTAGAGTATCTCTAAGCCAGAATCATCAAAATTACAAGAAAAACAGGCTTGAAATATTTCTGCGTGATAGATCTATATAATGTATGAGTTTCACTTTCTGGAATAACTGGGCAGAGATATTGAACTTTTTCATGATATTCTAATGTATTGAGGGATCAGATTTGTTTTTCTTTTCCCATGCTTTGTATAGAGATAAACCTGCTTTACTCACTCTGTCTCCTTCCCGAATAAGATGCGTTTGACGTGGGCCAGCTCGGCCTCGGGCAGGTGAGCCTCCAGACATTCCTCCAGAGACTCAAACTCACATGTGGACATTTCTCTCTTCAGGTTTGTGTGTTCAGCAGCAGTTGGTGTCTGGAGTCTGCTGGAAAAGGACTGAACCTTTTATCTGCTACTCCTTATGTAATCCTCTGTGTTTCACATACTTGGTGAAGAAGAGTGTGTCCAGGTCTGTCTGTTACTAATTAACAGAGCAGCCCTTAGAAATACAGACAGGCCAACTAAACTTTCCACTTGGCTTCTCCCACCCACTCACACTGTTTTAAACACGGAAGTGTGGAAATAAATGTTTGACTCGACCCTCTTTAACCCTCTGAACCCCAGAGGAAGGATTTGAAAACTATATTTTCCTCTAAAAATCATAAAACATTCACTGTTTATCGTAAAAAGAAACTGTAAAACAGGCATTATGTTCGGAGTGTATATTCTGTAGTGCTCGCTTCTCACCTTTGGATTTATTGGCTCTACCCGACGGTCCTTCTCCGAAGTCTGCCGGCAACCGGGAGGGGAAGCCGGTCAAAGCTGGTGTATTAGCCGCCGGAGGCGCCACTCAGTTGGGTTTTGTTTGACCAACTTTTATTTTCAAAAACTGACTCTTGTGTTTATTTATTGGGTACCTGAAAAGGACTATTTTTGATTGGAAGAAAGAGACTAATGTTGGTGTTTTGGGCTGTGTGAATTATGGGTTGTATTTTGGGGCACTGAATTGTATAATACAGTGTTGAATAGCAATCTCTTGTGTGTGTGTTTTGTGATTTATGGGTCGACTTTGAAAAAGGTTGCTTAGGTCTGGTTGTTAGCAGGGTCCATGCATGGGTCCTGTGTAAGGTTGACAACTCAAAAAATACTAAAGGAAATTGTCAGATTAGCTCTGACTGGCACCCCGGCACTGTCACACCGCTACAACATGACAAATATATAAATAAATAAAACGAGAAGAGCATGTTGTTTACACCATAATAAACATAATAAACTGTTTAATATTTGTATGATTTACAGGATCAACCACAGTAAACCTCCTCAGAGCTCTCAACACTTTCATCCTCACTGCATGTTTCATATATAGGAAACGTGGTTATACATATTTAATTATTATCATTGATAGATTAATGCATTAATGAGTTTACTATTGCAGATGGAAAAGTTGTGGTTAATGTTGACTTTATATACTGCTGAGTGTCTTAATCAATACAAACATCTCAGATTTTATTTAATGATCGAACTTTGTTAATCATCTGAATGTGCAAAGTGACGATAAATACATTCATCAAATACATGTAGTGGAGTTTAATATTCTCCCCTGAAAAGTAACAAAGTAGAAGTATAAAGTAATATAAAATGGAAATATTAAAGTATTATACCTCAGATCTGTCCCCTGTTAGTGTAAATGACAAACATCAAACATCAGGTCCAGTATTTAAAAACTTATAATCTGGATCAATTAATCAGGAGATCCTCCTTTTCTCAGTCATGGATCAAAGTGATCCTGCTGACTTTATCTGAGTATTTAAAACACTGCAGAGTGGATCACCGTGATCCACATCTGGATGGATCCGGATTTACAAATCTGGTGGTGTCTCTATGTGTTATATTTATTAAATATTAATACCTGTAAACACACAGAGGCTGATCTACAAATAGTCCTTGATTTAAACACGTGTTTTGCTCTCCATGAATACAAATTCATAATTTGTATTTTGGTTTTTAAAAATAAGGCTGTATTTGTAAATATATTGTGTATTTGTAAATATATTGTGTATTTGTAAATACACAATTTTCCATTAGAAAAACAAAAAAGACATTTGTAAAACTGAAAATTCTGCTTGTGAAGTGTAACTCAGCATTTGTGAATCATTAATCACATAAATCTCTTTCCTCGAAGATGCATTTATGAGACGTTCTTGTTGAGAGAATCCACAAACAAACAGCTGGTGATTCACAGATCCGCCCTCCTCAACCAGTGTTGTTGCATACAAATATTCCTTCCACAAACACTCATTTAGGATTTGTAACTTGTGTGTTGGTTTTTACAAATAAATGTGTATTTGGGGGAAAAAAAAAAAAAGGAAGAAAAATCATTTGTAAAACTGAATCACGTTGTTTATGGATTCTCTCGACAAGAAAGTAAATAAAGACGAAGTTATTTAATTCAGTCCAGTTCTGTGATCAGTGACACTGATTCAGTGTCCGACCAGATGTTTCCCTTTCTGTTCTTAGTTTTGGTTTTGAATAAGTGGTTTTGTTCCAAACCATCATGATGTCACAGTGAAGTTTGTTTTAGAAACGTTATGTAAAGTTTGACATAATTAGCAAATGAGTTGTTGACTTCCGGCCATTAACGAATCAGTTCAAACTGGAGTCCAAGTGAATGTTGGAGCCACATTTGAAGAATTTCCCTCCAGGAGTTCCTGAGATTTTGTGTTCAGAAGAATGAGACGCAGATGAGGTCACAGTACAGTGACCTTTGACCTCTGAAAGCTGATCAGTTCATCCTCAGATCCAAGTGGACGTTTATATCGTGTTCACAAGAAAAGGATGGAAATAAATGATACTGAAGCAAACGACTGCATTTCTGATTCTGTCTTGTTAAAGACGCTTTAGTGCAGTCAACAAAGTGAAAATGTGTCATTGTGATACTTGTGATACTTCTCTTCTTTTAGTTCAGTAACAAGTTGAATTCAGGACTTAACAGCAGTGGAAACTTCTTCTGCTCTGAATGTTTCGCTGCACACTGGGGAAGAATTATAAAGCAGCTGAAAAGCAGAATAAAAACCTCTAAGGTGAACTTGCAGTGCAGTAAATATATTGACTTCCACTGTTCTCATGTGTGTTAAATAAAGCAGCTAGAACTGTTGACAGTGATCGCAGCAGTTAAAGAACAGAGAGAATCTAAACATGTTGCTGAAGCTTCTGAATGGTCTGCGTCACTCAGCTGAAAGTAAAGGACAGACGGAGACGCTTTAACCTGCAGGACGAGACAAACAGTCCCAATGTGCAGCAGTGATAGAGGTGAGACGCTCTGATCAATAATCAATAAGAGGAGCAACAATCACTCTGCTGCTGAGAGGAGAAGCTGCAGCTAACGGTTGGATTGTTGGGACAGACTGCTGACAAACTTCTTCTCATTAAAGCTTCACTTTGTCTTTCAATCACAACATTTCACAACCAAAAACATGTTTTCTGAAGCTGACAGAGATTCTAAAGTTTCACCAAAGTAAATCAGAGAAACGAGTTCAAATGTTGGAAGAATCGTTCAGATCTTCATCATCAGTCATCAAGTGACCAATCACTAAACTGATCGTTGTTTATCAAGTGTTTTGATCTCTTATTTAACCCATTGACGCCGGGAAAGCATTACCGCATTTCTACCATTAAAGCCGGGAGCGCTGTTGCATCACTCTGCCATTAAGGCCATGTACCACCGTGGAGAACTGCCAATATCAAAAAACTAAAAGTGTGCAGAGAGAAGGTGGAGAAAAACTAAATTGACAGTTCATCATGAAATACTACGTGAACAACTCAAAACTTACAATAACGCAGTCAAACAAGCAAGAATTTCCCATTTCTCGAAATTTCTCAATTGTTTTCCCCTTTTTATTTGAAACTGTGTATCTCGGTAACATATTTCTAGACGGCTTTAGCAATGCAGACAAGAAATTGCTTTATATTCTTTTAGCAGCAAGCAAAAAGGCCGTTACCTGAGCAACCACAAAATGAGGACTGGATCAACATCATACAAGACATCTACACAATGGAAAAAAGTGACTTTTCATCTGAAGTTACAAATGGACTAATTTTACAAAACCTGGTCAAAATGGACAGAATATGTTAAGCTACAAGTTCTGATTTTATATAAAACTGTCATTTAACTAACAACGACTGCTGCAAAGAATGCTAATAGGAGAAAATGATGATGCTGTGCGATATTGGTACCCCCCGACCCAACTGTTCTTGTTCTTTGTTCTGTATAAAATGTTACAAAAATTCCTCAATAAAAAGTGAATTAAAAAAAAGGTTATAATTGACCCATTTTATACATTTTAAAGCATTTTAAAATTTGATCAGTTTTGACAAAAAACAACATGTTTGGACATCCTATAATATGGAGTTTCAGGAAAAAATTATGTGGTATTATGTATCAACATACTATAATTGGTCCACTTTTAACATTTTTAGGCATTTTAATATTTGACCATTTTTGACAAAAATCTACATGCTATACTATGACTTTTTTTCTCTCCAAATGTTGGACATCCCATAATAAGCTTTTTTCCTGTCATTTCAGGATAAATTATGCTCTGATATGTATCAACTAGTATAATTGGGCCATTTTTAACATTTTGAGACTTTTCAAAGTTTAACCATTTTTGACAAAAATAAACATACTATACTATGACTTATTTTTGTGTTCACCAAATGTTGGTGGTCTTTGTAATAGGTAAAGACTAAAACAAAAGCGAACAAAAAAATTTGGCCTACACATTTGTTCAAACAAATTATGTTGCTCTCAATAAAGAGAGACACAATTTTTCTCCATCTAACAATTTTGGATTTGGTATGTATGAAAAAAGGGAATTTTCCATCGACAGAAATTATTTTAAATGTCCCTGGTTATCAATTGCAATATTTTACATCAAAAACAGTCAACGTCAAATCAACTCATGCACTATTGTTCCTTTCCTTCCGGCCTTTTCTCTGAATACTCCTGAAGATTTCTGACACCAAGAAGAGATGAACATGTACATGACAAACTGTAAAAAAATATTGTGCAGTAATCCTTTAAAATCAGGCGTCCAATCGTCACTCAGAAATCTGCTGCAGAGACGTTCTGCCTCCATCTAGTGGCTGAAACAGAGAACAACACTCTGACATCAGTTTGGATCGTCACACTTCAGCTTCTTGTTTCATCTGAGCCTCAGCACTGTGGAAAGGTGTGGATCCAGCTCCCAGAGAGCCTCCATCAGGACTGAGCTGGCTGCTCTTCCTTTTCTTCTCACCGTGTCCATCACGTCTCGTGCTCTGTCTGCTCGGCCTTTCGCTCTGAGTGACTGCATTTCTTCATCATTTATAACGTGAAGCTCCAGGAGTTTATCCAGAAGCTGGTTCAGAACAGGATCAGAGACTCTTTTTACAAACTCTGTCCGAACCAACAACAGCTTCTCTTCTGGTGGGTCAGCGTCCTCTGCTGGGACGCTGTCCTCTGCTGGGACGCTGTCCTCTGCTGGGACATTTCTTCCTGGACCTGGAAGAAAACCGGGGAAAAAAGTTCTTTAATCAGATCAATCTGATATTAAATGTCTGACGTTAATGTTTCTGTCTGCTACAGTAACAGTCATCACCTGCTCTCTCAATCAGTTGTCCTGTTTGCTATTCTAAGAAATAATCGAAAACCAAAATGGAGAATTAAATTGACCATTTTATGGATTCTTGATCGCCTCCAGTTTTTCTGTTCACATAGTGTTAGTTCTCTGTTTACTTGGATGGTAAACGTGGCTGCAGCTGGTCGACTTGTGATCCAGATCGAGGCTTTGTGCAGCAGTTTCCCTGAGATTAAGTTCGTAAGCAGGACGTCTAATGTTGAGAGCTTTGTAACATCACAGCATATCTCATTTTTCTTGAAATCCAACTGGCTTTTGTCGAGGCCGTCAAAGATGACCAAACACTTGACCTGCTGTAGTCTGATGGTTTTCAAACCCTTCACTTCTTGGAAATGGGAACATATTAACTATATTAACAGCAAAAAGATTCAAGAAAACCAAGATACACTTGTGGTACGATCACAACAATAGTGAACATGAAGTGATTGAGTTAGAGATGAGGAGAAGGAAATCCATTGCGTTTACTTGTTTATTTAGAATAAATACCTTTTTGAATACACATGCTGTCTATTTGATGTTGTACACTGTGAACGATATGTCAACCTCTTCTATGAAAGAATTCCAAACCTTCAACCACTACTAAATATACATATGGTTATTTGATTATAATTATTGAGTTAATTCTTAATCAGTGTTACAAATTGATAGTTTAATAACTTTATGAGACTGATTTAGGTGAATTGGTTAATTTTTATTATAATTATTAATAATTCTGATAGCCATCTAACCGTGAGATCCACACAAGTGTTGCTCAGGTTCATCCTTACATATCTGATATACCTATGGGAGGGATAGCATTTATGATAATGCACTTTTATTTACACATTTGACGCCCTGTGTAAGGTCATTTATTCATAGAAGAAGTATCCTAAATTCCCAACACTATGAACCTCCCCACTGCCTCCTGTTGTGATGTAAAGCTGTATAGATCTTGTTTAAAGGGGTCGAACACCCGTCTTCCTTTGTTCCCTGAGAAAGATCCTCTGTTCGATTTTTAAGGTTAGATTTCAGTTCAGCTCGGCACCTTCAGATTTTAACTAAAAGAATAATAAAAATCATGTGTCCATTTAGAGTTTGAAAATACAGCAGGTATGCATGTTACGTTTTCAGACAAAAGCTAAGAACTAAACATGATCCAGTCCGGGTCCAGACTGAAGTCCTGGTTCTGGCTCAGATCTACTTGGACAGATCTCTGGTCCGTATAAGTGTCAGAAGAATTTCTGCATGAACCAAACCAGGCTCCAGAATAATGGATAAAAATAAACATCCATAGACCAACAAGATGTGAAGATGCCATTAAGGTACAAAGATTCAAGTCAGCTTTCATTTAGGAAGCAAAACATCATGTCATCTCCACAACTCTTTCATAATATTCATTCTGGTTGGGTTTCATATGTTAACTTCAGACAGAACAATACCTTCAGTTTGCTCAGAAACAGCTTCAGTGTTTGTCGTGCTGGGAGACTGGCCTGAAACACAAACACACAACATCTATTGAGAAAGGCTAAATATTTAAAGGGATCTGGGTGATTATAATATGCTGGCTTCACTTGAGGAAGTGATGCCAGGATGAAGTGTAACTGTAACCATCACAGTCTGTGAAATGTTTCAACATCTGCCTGTGTGTCTCTGAACAGGATAAATACTGCAGGAAGTGGCAGGCTCTGTATTAAAATCAGAGTACTGGTCTCTTTTATGTGTCTTCAGTACCACCTAGTGGTGACTGTGACCAGCTGCACTAAACAGGAAGCCAGCTGACAGTAAGTAAAGTCTGGAAACCAGGACGTTCCTTTTCTCCATGGGCTCAGAATGAGTTCAATCCTCTAAATCATTCGCCTGAAAGTCCACAAAACTGGCTTTATCCGCATTTCATCTATTATTCACAGTTCATGTTCTTCAGGCTTGAGTTCAGTATCTTTGATTATGGTTTATTTATTGTCAACTACATCCAGAATGAATTAGTGCTGTTGCTGCAGGAGGGTGAAGCCTTTACCTGGCAGATCCACGTCATGTGCCCAGACTTCTCGCCCCTCTTCATCCTGGACCGTCAAAGTCACGTTCTCTGGGATCGGATTCAGTGACACTTGAAATGTTGGATGGTAATTTGGTCCATAGTCTAAGCGAAATTTATCACGCTGAAAAACAGAATAAACATTTATTAACCTGTTGAAAATGTTTATCTGGATAAATGTGACTATACTTTCAACATGAAGCCAGCATGATAATTCTGTTTATGACCATAAGAAGTACGGAAGTTGACTCACCTTCGGCTGTACTTTCAAGTTCCCAGGTGAACAGTGAACCTTGTAGGGTTTACCTACGATCAGTTCACAGTGGGCAGGGATCAGGAGGTGCTCACCACGGCTATGTCTCTCTGGAACCTTTAAGAACAGGACATTAATCATTTAATTTATGCTCAGATAGTGAAGTAAGTAGTCCTTCATTTGTGCACCTTGGACTGATTCTAATGGAGGATACAACAGCTGTGTGGACCCCGGCCTCAACGTTTGGTCAGAAGAACCTCTGTCACCACAGGTGGTCTCCGGCTTAAAAAGGCCAGGACTCCCACTTGTTCTTGTCTCTCTCTGGGGACTCCCTGCTCCACTCTCCTCTCTGACGCTCCCAACCACTTCAAGTTCAATGTTCAATGTTTTACACAGACACAGGATCTTATATGCAACTAAGCCTTCTCTTTCTAACCGGCACCACAAGATCACACACAAAATACTTTGAATTGGCTTTTCCAAGAGCGGTATCGGGTTCCCGCCAAAACACCTGCCCCGACCAATCAGGAGTCAGTTACAGCCGTCAGTCATTACATCACAGCCCCGTTTTATAGAATCAAATAACTATTTAAGACCAAACCGATCAAAATGAACACTGAGAACAAACTGAAAGGGAAAGATGTTTTTACCTCTACTTTGGCTCGCGTCTCATCCACTAACTCTAGCTCAGAAGCTGCATCATAGTCGACGACACAGACGACCAATCAGGGACCTCGTGACCTCTGACCTCCAACACCTCATTATGTTTAATATAACTTTTTATAAAAGCCTCATAACGACTTGAGAGGACTTGTTGTTACCACAGCACGAGAAGGTTTATAAATAACAAGAACAAAGTGTGACTGTCCTGAATCTTCTTGTGGATAAAACAAGACTTTAGACTGACGGGAGGCTCATGAGACAGAAAGCTTTACCTCAGTTAGAGGAACGTTGCCAGGCAGCAGTAATACATCCAGTACTGGAAACCTTCTGATGGGAGGTCGCAGGAACAGCAGAACTTGGGCCTTTATTGGCCAAACGATGCTCCGAAGCCATGTGGTGATGCGAGTCAGACCAAAGGCAGAGAGGTGAGGAACCTTCACCATCACATGAGTGTCTGAGACCTCCAGCGGCTCCAAGAAGCTCATTCCATCATCAGTGATGTGGACGACAGACAACAGGCCGTCAACACGCAGCGCTGAGAGAGAAAACACATGTTCAGCTTTTCTTTACTGATAACTGGTTTATCATTTCTTACCGCTGGAGTTCAGAGTTCAGATGAATCTGTTATTAACATTAGATCAGTCTGGGTGTGTGCCTTTAGCGTTATAAAGTACCTGAATGCAGATAGTTTTTACTTGTAGTGCACATGCATCTTTGCAGTGTTACTCATTATTTATTGAGCTTTGAAGACAGAGATGTCTTTACCTTCCTCTGTTTCACAGTGTGGCAGGTGGAGCTGACAGACAGCAGCATCATCTGAACTCTCGATTCTGAACAGCGGCCCTGCAGCCATCCTGCCAGCTGATTGGACGAGGCTCTCGTCCCATATGACAGTGTTGTACTGAAGCTCCGCCTCCTGAGCCAAAACAAACACCAGTCCAGTCAAAGCACACTGGAACACACCTGGACCGGGACACCTGAACCTGTAGGACACAGAGGGACGATTACAACCAGCTGGTGCCTGCAAAGTGACTCACTGAAAGGAGTTGAAGTGACAGTTGATATGTGTGTGAGGAGGTGTTTCTGAAGATGTTCGACCATCTGACATGTTGTTCTGATCGAGTATATAGTAGGAGGTGAAGTGTAGGTTAGAGCGTAGGCACTGAAAGAAGGTAAAGTGTAGGTTGGTGTGTAGGTGCTGAAAGGTGTTGAAGTGTAGGTTAAAGTGTAGGAGCTGAAAGGGGGTGAAGTGTAGGTTAGAGTGTAGGCACTGAAAGGAGGTGAAGTGTAGGTTAGAGTGTAGGAGCTGAAAGGAGGTGAAGTGTAGGTTAGAGTGTAGGAGCTGAAAGGAGGTGAAGTCTAGGTTAGAGTGTAGGAGCTGAAAGGAGGTGAAGTGTAGGTGAGAGTGTAGGAGCTGAAAGGAGGTGAAGTGTAGGTGAGTGTAGGCACTGAAAGGAGGTGAAGTGTAGGTTAGAGTGTAGGAGCTGAAAGGAGGTGAAGTGTAGGTGAGAGTGTAGGAGCTGAAAGGAGGTGAAGTGTAGGTTAGAGTGTAGGAGCTGAAAGGAGGTGAAGTGTAGGTGAGAGTGTAGGAGCTGAAAGGATGTGAAGTCTAGGTTAGAGTGTAGGAGCTGAAAGGAGGTGAAGTCTAGGTTAGAGTGTAGGAGCTGAAAGGAGGTGAAGTCTAGGTTAGAGTGTAGGAGCTGAAAGGAGGTGAAGTGTAGTTTAGAGTGTAGGAGCTGAAAGGAGGTGAAGTGTAGGTGAGAGTGTAGGAGCTGAAAGGAGGTGAAGTGTAGGTTAGAGTGTAGGAGCTGAAAGGAGGTGAAGTGTAGGTTAGAGTGTAGGCACTGAAAGGAGGTGAAGTGTAGGTGAGAGTGTAGGAGCTGAAAGGAGTGGGCTTGGTTGAAGGTAGAAGTCTTCTACATTTTGTGATCTGGTTACCTGTATGAAGTCTTTCCAGACTCAGTCAGCAGTTCAGGTGTGAAACTGAACTTTTCCTGAATTGAAAAAGGAACAAAGATTTCATTAGAAACGTTGAGACGGGAGCAGAAACTGGACACCAACTCTCCCAGTTATGTGCAGGAGCTGTTTTTGGTTAATTGTCTTGAACGCATCATTTTATAAACTGGGTAAAATAAAGTTTTTGTGACTTGTGGATTTGATTGGGGCTCATTTGCGAATAAAACTTCTGCTTTCATCAGAAAGTCTTACTCTGTTGGAAACTAATATAATTTCACACCAACTTTTCCTGTTGTGAATCAGAGCAGTCGGTTCAGGGAGACTGAGTCGTCACCTTTTACAGGGAAAACGTCAAGTTTGACATTGATCTCACTGTGTTGTAACTGGGGACGATTTTAAACTGAATCATTGGCAAACTTTCTGGAGGAGACCTGGTCTTATTAGGAGAGATGGTGTTCATCCCACTTTGGATGGAGCCGCTCTAATATCTAGCAACCTGACCAAGTTTATCAGCGGTCCAAACCCGTGACAAGTCAGAGTTGAGACCAGGAGGCAGAGTCGCAGTGTAAAACACTTCTCTGCCTTTCCCTTAGAGCAGTCATCCACCCAAAACCCCATAGAGACTGTGTCTGTACCCCGTCCTCCCAAAACCCCATAGAGACTGTGTCTGTCCCCCGTCCTCCCAAAACCCCATAGAGACTGTGTCTGTCCCCCGTCCTCCCAAAACCCCATAGAGACTGTGTCTGTCCCCCGTCCTCCCAAAGCTAAGTTATTTAAACCAGGTTCTAGCAGAAGAGGAGTTACCCAAAATAACCTGATAAAAACTGAAACTTCAACTGCAAATAAACAAACCCAAAATAATTAAATGTGGACTCTTAAACATTAGATCCTTATCATCTAAAGCTTTATTAGCAAATGAGTTCAATATTGACTTACTTTGTCTAACTGAAACCTGGCTGCCTAAATGAATCTACTCCTCCTAGTCATATTAATACTCATATCCCTCGTGGCACAGGCCGAGGAGGAGGAGTCCCTCGTCTCTCTCTATCCTCCCTCAGCCTCTATCTACTCTACTCTTCTCTGTTGACCTGTACAACGACATCTATTGCACGTCTGTCCGTCCTGGGAGATGGATCCTCCTTTGTCTCTCCCTGAGGTTTCTTCTTCTTTTTCCCCTGTTAAAAGGGTTTTTAAGGAGTTTTTCCCTGGCCGATGTGAAGGTCAGAGGGTGTCGTACCATGTACAGTCTGTGAAGCCCTTTGAGGCAAATCTGTGATTTGTGATTTTGGGCTACATAAATAAAATTGATTTGATTTGATTGATTTAAACATAAAAGCAGAAACTTTAAAACTAAACTCATTGTGAAGCATCAGGACAATGAGCTAATAAACTTTAGTAAGTCTCTGAATGTGTTAATGACAATAAAGCTCTTAAATTATTTTCTTTACTTGACGTGTTTAACTTCTGTCTCCGTTGGTTCTGATTATGATCAACCTGAATCAGAAGTGTATTTTTTGGTTGAATATGAGCTGAAAGTATGCCTTGTTGGTCTTTACTCCTTATATTGTTTATAAAATGTATTTTTTTTTAAAGTTGTATAGAGGTGACAGGATCCTCACTGCTTCACTTTCTGCTCCACTTGCACTCTTCACTCTGTGTCATCACTTCACTGTCCCTCGTCAAAATGATAAATTATTGTTATTATTCAGTAAATGATCCTGCAGGACAGCAGCCAGTGGTTTCACAGATGAGAAGAAGAGGAAACTGTAGAAGAAAAGGAATATTAAACCCTGAGGGGTCGACCTGATGAACCCCAGTCTGATCACTGATACATTCATGAAAATGTTAAAGTCAAAAACTGACGTTTGCATTGAGAGCCTCTCCACACACCAGCTGCTGCTTGGACTTCTCTGGATCATCAGGACACAGCGGATCCTCTTCATCCACACTCTCCTTCCTGCTGTCCTCAGACTCATCCAGGGTTGGGTTGGACGTGGACGGATCTGGTGGGTGATTAGAGCCGTCAGATGGAGAGAAGACACAGCAGATGACAAACACACATTTGGACTTCCTGATGACCAAACATTCATAAACCTGGAACAACAACGTCCCAAATTCAAGGTGATCAGAGCCCTTTGTCCCAAAGTCAACATGAACAAAAAACATTATGTTTATGTTGGGATCAAGTCCAAAAGGGGTCGATGCCAAGATAAGACCGAGTCTATACAATAATAACGACACCAAAATGACTCAGACAGATTGAAGACATCATCTTTCCCAACATTGAAACCAGAAGAGAACAGAAGTAAAGTTCTGCTCTGGTTACTGGGATCAACCAGTGCTATAAAACACACAGCAGCCAGTCTCCAGTTATGATCCTGCTTTAATGACAGAATATGTTTCTTTAAGGTGTTACAGTGTCTTTTACTCACGTCCTTCATATCTGTCAGGTGGAGCCCTGAATACTCCGTCATCCACCCTGAAGGGAGAAACACAAATACAGCAGTTATCTGATGAGTTAAATAATTCACCTGAATCACTCTTCTTCTGGACTTTATTTAATGTGTCAGGTGATACTGAGACACCTGGATGAATATGATTGGATGTTACTGGTCAGCTGGTGGCCAACAAGCTGATGGATGAGCTGCTGATCAGTTACTGAAAATGTGACTTCAGCCTGAACAAACTCGATGCTCCAATCTCCCCTAACACCTTCAGCTCTGACTCAGCTTCACTGCGACTGGAAACACTGGATGATAACGGTTTGTTCCAAAATACCACCTGGAACCAACACATGGGTCAACAGTACGGACTGACTCCAACCCTCTACTGACCTCAGAGTCTCCAGTCTGCAGTTTGGACTCTGCAGAAGATCACACAGCAGCTTCACTCCTGAATCCTGCAGCTTGTTGTCTCTCAGGTCCAGCTCTCTCAGATGGGAGGGGTTGGACTTCAGAGCTGAGGCCAGAGAAGCACAGCTGATCTCTGACAAACTGCAGTGCTTCAATCTGAATATAGAATAAATGATGTGACTTAAGAAACAAGTTCCTGCTTGAAATCATTCAGTGTTTAATAATGTGTTCAGAGCTGAAGAAGGTTTAAAATTAACAACTGAACTTTTCATGATGTAGGTTAAAAACAAGTTGTGTGAGAACACTGACATCAAATCAGACATGTTGGATATTCTCTCTCATCAAACCACTGACTCAGGCTTTTCTCATCAAAGCGCTCATGTGAGCTCTGCAATTACAAACACACCAGGGGCCAGTATTTCAAACCTTGCAATCCTGATCAGGATTATCCGGAAAACGAAATCCTCCTTTTCTCAGCCATGGATCAAGGTGATCCTGCTGACTTTATCTGAGTATTTCAAAACATTGGTGGAGTGGATCATCCATGTGGGCGGATCTGGATTTCCAAATCTTGTCGTGTCTCCGACTCTGGGATCGAAACATGGCGGACTACCTGACGAAAGGAGCCGGGAGCACCACTTTCACGTCAAAAGTGTAAGTTTACCGCCGTCTAATGTGTAGCGGTTTCAAGGCCATATGAACACCAACCAACATATCATGCTAGCCAACTTCTTGAATTGTCACCTAATTAAAACCAGGCTGCAGCGATCTCTAATTGAGACGCGACCGTGCTAACGGTAGCTAACTCTGCTTCATTGACTTGTGTGTTAAGCAGCTAGCGGGCTAGCGAGGTAGCTGCTTTGTTGATTCATTTTAGTCTATGGTTGAACTTATAAAAGAACTAATCGGACGTACATCATACCTTAACTCTTCAAACTAACACCAACTTGTTTAGAGCTTATTAGCGTTACATTATTGGCAACGCGGCAGACATCAAAAATCTGTGGACCTCTCAGCTATTAAGGACAACCGGGTCCCTGAGTGCTGGGAATTCTTGGAAACACTTTAATTGTATTGATCCATTCCATGTTTAAGTTATTGGATTCTGAATAAAGTGATTGAAACTGCTTGAAATTGTAATTGCGTTACTTTCATGCTGTATGGCATTGTAAGTGACACAATAAGAAACATTTTTCATCCTATTTTGTCTCCCTTATATAGAAGACTCTCACTAAACATAATTATGGTAATTTATAGCAAAATGGCATCTGATTTGATGAAGTAGAATAATCAGTTTGTACACAAACACCTTACTGCATGTTTTGAAAATCACATTCAAGCTATTTCCAGACATTTTAAAAGTACATTTTTAAGTTTCTGACAGAATTTGTCTTCAATAATCAGAAGCATGAAAATATACCTTGAAAATGCTTGGAAAGAGCTTCAATGTGCAGCATGATATATTTACTATGCTTTAAATTTATTTCAATTAGGCTACTTTAATTATTAAAAGTTAAACACTAACACTTGATTAAGTGTAATGAACATCTTGAGTAAAAATATCTAGGAGAAGTGGAGCTGAGACTTTGTCAATCAAAGTGAAATCCTCTGAGGTGGGATCAGAATGATCCTGGAATTTTGCAACCCGTTCTCATTCCCGAAGCGTAAAATACCGACGATTTGTCACGCCCCTGAACGTATCATACTGACGAAAAGGGTACCCTTCCACGTCTGTGTGAAACGCTCTGGGTTCTCCATTGACTCCAATATAAACCCGCTCGCGGCGCTGAGAAACGCTTAGAGCAGAGGCTTACAGCCGTCTATTCACTCCAATAATATCCCGACCACGGCCCTCCATGACGCTGCCAGCGACAATCTGAATGGAGAACCGAGGACCCTGTGCACGGAAGTATTTTTCTCCCTATTTTAAGGATTTCTTTTAATGACATCGTCAACATTTCTCAACACAAACACATCAAAGTCTCACTGATAATTCAACAATAAAATAGCTTCATGTTGTGGCTCTCAGTATAATTTTTTTCTCCTTCGATTCTGAGAAATAAACTTTTATTCATTTGTTTTATGGCATTGCACTGGCGGACATTTCTCTCATTTTTAGTGAAAAAAATAAATAAATATTTTGACTTTGTTTCTGCATAAAAATGGATTTTGATTACATTTCTAGCGAGAAATATATGTTTTATGTTCTTAATATTCACTCAGTGAATGTACATAATCACTTTGTGGCGAAGATCTCGCCAGAAAAAGACGATCCGCTGTGTTTTATTTTGAAATCTGTTTTATTTTGTAATCTACCGCGATCATAGCGGATGTGGTCCTATCCTCGCGGATGTGCTGTGCGATCTCATTGAATCGCGCTTCACTGTAAATGGCCCCGACTCTGCTCTCCTGTTTTAGTTAAAATATCTTCATTAAACAAACATTGTTGTCTTTTTTTAGCATAGATAATATACATACAGTGTAATTATTTATTAGACAGTGTGTGATATTCGATATATTGGGTAGAAATAGGTTTTCACAGCCCTAATAGGGAAGAACTACAAAACGAGAAGTCTAGGGAGTTGTAGTTTTTTTTAATAAAACAGGTTTTTCCCTCAAATTGGAAGTTGGAAATACTTAATTAGTGGCTTTCCAGGGGTTTGAGGAGATGTCAATCACATTTTTGGCACCAGAATTTAAATATTGTCTTGTTCAATGGGGGATTTGTTGTTTTTTCAGCATATCCTAAAGCCCCCCCACTCCCACCCCTTAGTGACTATGCTCACATTATAGTCCATGTCAACACCTTTCTATAACAGTAGGTCTCATGTCTGTAACCCTTTTTGTCTCTTAGTTATAATCATTTAAATATGCCCCAGGGTTAAGGTTCAAAGGTCAATATCTCAAAGTAAGAATATTATAGAACCTTGAAATTGATTTATGTTACTCTCCAGGCCAAGACCTTTCCGGTGATGTATTTGGTTTAGCTCTATGACAACCCTAACCTTAACCCTAACCCTTTTTTCACATCTCGCACTCAAAGGGCTGTGGGGATGTAAGTCTGTTAGGGCAGATTTCCAAGGTTTGAAAAAAATAAAACTTCACCTAAATCACCTAAAAATGAGCTCAGCAGCCCTAAAACTTGGAGTAAGTAATGTTGTTATTCTAAAAATTTTGTTCGTCTTTGAAAAACTTAGATGATGTCCAAAACAAACTCTGTAGTTTGTGGTTTAAATGTATATGTAAAGGATGAAAATGAAAACACCCCCGCTTCGCAAATGGTATCATCCTCCTCTCAGCGCTCCCTCTCCGGGCTGCACCGCTCCGCTGGCCGACCGGCATCCAGCGACACACGCAGAGTGAGAATCCTTTAGTTGTCGTGTTGTGAATCAACTCAGTAAGTTGCTCCAAAGCTCTGTCTCATACTTTCCTTTTACCTGGAGTTGTTTCTATTCCGATACCATATCGGCGAGTACTGGAGTCCAGGCACCGTTTTCCCGTTAGTTCGGTTAGCTCGGTTAGCTTCGTTAGCGCCATTAGCGCAGCTACAGTCAAACTGGAGCGGTCCGTTTATTAAACAAAAGGAGCAGTGCGACAAATTAACTGCGTACCTGTGAAGTGTGTACTTGTGTCTGTGTTGTTAAAGTTTATCGTTACTAGAGAGCAGGGGTCTCAAACTCAAATTACCTGGGGGCCGCTGGAGGCAGTATCAAAATCACCAAAAAAAGACACAAAATTACTATGAAAAAAAACTAAATTACTTAAAAAAGACACAAAATGACCAAAAAAAAGACAGAAAATAACTAAAAAGGACACAAAATGACAAAAAAAATCTGAAAATAACTTAAAAAGACAAAATTACAAAAAAAGACACAAAATAACTAAAAAAGACAAAATGAACAAAAAAGACACAAAATGACCAAAAAAGACACAAAATAACTAAAAAAGACACAAAATGACAGAGAAAAACTAAATTACTTTAAAAAGACACAAAATCACAGAAAAAAAGACACAAAATAACTAAAAAATACACAAAATGACAGAAAAAAACCTAAATTACTTTAAAAAAGACACAAATTGACAGAAAAAGACACAAAATGACAAAAAATCACACAAAATGACAGAAAAAAAACCCTAAATTACTTAAAAAAGACACAAAATTACTAAAAAAAAAGTCACAGAATGAACAAAAAAGACACAAAATAACTAAAAAGACACAAATGCCGGACAAATGACACAAAATATCTAAAAACGACACAAAATGACCAAAAAAACCTAAATTTCTTAAAGAAAAGACACAAAATGACCAAAGAAAGACACAAAATAACTAAAAAGACACAAAATTACAAAAAAAGACACAAAATAACTAAAAAGGACACAAAATGACCAAAAAAACCTAAATTACTTTAAAAAAAAGACACAAAATCACAAAAAAAGACACAAAATGACTGAAAAAATCACAGAAAAAAACATAAATTACTTTAAAAAAAGACACAAATTGACAGAAAAGGACACAAAATAACTAAAAAGGACACAAAATGAAAAAAAACTAAATTCCTTAAAAAAGACACAAAATGAAAAAAAAGACACAAAATGACTAAAAAAATCACACAAAATGACAGAAAAAAAACTAAATTACTTAATAAACACAAAATGACAAACAAAAGACACAAAATGACTGAAAAAGACAGAATGAACAAAAAAGACACAAAATAACAGAAAAAAGACACAAAATTACTAAAAACGACACAAAATGACCAAAAAAACCTAAATTACTTAAGAAAAGACACAAAATGACAAAAGAAAGACACAAAATGAATAAAAAGGACACAAAATGACCAAAAAAAACCTAAATTACTTAAAGAAGACACAAAATGACCAAAAAAAGACACAAAATGACTAAAAAAAACTAAATTACTTAAAGAAGACACAAAATGACCAAAAAAAGACACAAATTAACTAAAAAAAACTAAATTACTTAAAGAAGACACAAAATGACCAAAAAAAGACACAAATTAACTAAAAAGACACAAAATGACAAAAAAAAAAAAAATGACAGAAAAAAACTAAATTACTTTAAAAAGACACAAAATAACTAAATAGACACAGAATGAACAAAAAAGACACAAAATAACTAAAAAAAGATACAAAATGACCAAAGAAAGACACAAAGTCACAAAAAAGACACAAAATAACTAAAAAAATCACACAAAATGACAGAAAAAAACCTAAATTACTTAAAAAAGACAAAAAATTACTAAAAAAAGACACAGAATGAACAAAAAAGACACAAAATGACAGAAAAAAAGACACAAAATAACTAAAAAATACACAAAATGACAGAAAAAAACCTAAATTACTTTAAAAAAGACACAAATTGACAGAAAAAGACACAAAATGACAAAAAATCACACAAAATGACAGAAAAAAAACCCTAAATTACTTAAAAAAGACACAAAATTACTAAAAAAAAAGTCACAGAATGAACAAAAAAGACACAAAATAACTAAAAAGACACAAATGCCGGACAAATGACACAAAATATCTAAAAACGACACAAAATGACCAAAAAAACCTAAATTTCTTAAAGAAAAGACACAAAATGACCAAAGAAAGACACAAAATAACTAAAAAGACACAAAATTACAAAAAAAAAGACACAAAATAACTAAACAGGACACAAAATGACCAAAAAAACCTAAATTACTTTAAAAAAAAGACACAAAATCACAAAAAAAGACACAAAATGACTAAAAAAATCACAGAAAAAAACATAAATTACTTTAAAAAAAGACACAAATTGACAGAAAAGGACACAAAATAACTAAAAAGGACACAAAATGAAAAAAAACTAAATTCCTTAAAAAATCACACAAAATGACAGAAAAAAAACTAAATTACTTAAAAAACACAAAATGACAAACAAAAGACACAAAATGACGGAAAAAGACAGAATGAACAAAAAAGACACAAAATAACTAAAAAGACACAAAATGACAAAAGAAAGACACAAAATGAATAAAAAGGACACAAAATGACCAAAAAAAACCTAAATTACTTAAAGAAGACACAAAATGACCAAAAAAGACACAAAATAACTAAAAAAAACTAAATTACTTAAAGAAGACACAAAATGACCAAAAAAAGACACAAATTAACTAAAAAAAACTAAATTACTTAAAGAAGACACAAAATGACCAAAAAAGACACAAATTAACTAAAAAGACACAAAATGACAAAAAAAAAAAAAAAATGACAGAAAAAAACTAAATTACTTTAAAAAGACACAAAATCACAGAAAAAAAGACACGAAATAACTAAAAAAAGATACAAAATGACCAAAGAAAGACACAAAGTCACAAAAAAGACACAAAATAACTAAAAAAAGCACACAAAATGACAGAAAAAAACCTAAATTACTTAAAAAAGACACAAAATTACTAAAAAAAAAAGTCACAGAATGAACAAAAAAGACACAAAATAACTAAAAAGACACAAATGCCGGACAAATGACACAAAATATCTAAAAACGACACAAAATGACCAAAAAAAACTAAATTTCTTAAAGAAAAGACACAAAATGACCAAAGAAAGACACAAAATAACTAAAAAGACACAAAATTACAAAAAAAAGACACAAAATAACTAAAAAGGACACAAAATGACCAAAAAAACCTAAATTACTTTAAAAAAAAGACACAAAATCACAAAAAAAGACACAAAATGACTAAAAAAATCACAGAAAAAAACATAAATTACTTTAAAAAAAGACACAAATTGACAGAAAAGGACACAAAATAACTAAAAAGGACACAAAATGAAAAAAAACTAAATTCCTTAAAAAATCACACAAAATGACAGAAAAAAAACTAAATTACTTAAAAAAAGACACAGAATTACTAAAAAAAATCACACAAAATGACAGAAAAAAAACTAAATTACTTAAAAAACACAAAATGACAGAAAAAAGACACAAAATTACTAAAAACGACACAAAATGACCAAAAAAACCTAAATTACTTAAGAAAAGACACAAAATGACAAAAGAAAGACACAAAATGAATAAAAAGGACACAAAATGACCAAAAAAAACCTAAATTACTTAAAGAAGACACAAAATGACCAAAAAAAGACACAAAATGACCAAAAAAAGACACAAAATAACTAAAAAAAACTAAATTACTTAAAGAAGACACAAAATGACCAAAAAAGACACAAAATAACTAAAAAAAACTAAATTACTTAAAGAAGACACAAAATGACCAAAAAAAGACACAAATTAACTAAAAAGACACAAAATGACAAAAAAAAAAAAAAAATGACAGAAAAACACTAAATTACTTTAAAAAGACACAAAATCACAGAAAAAAAGACACGAAATAACTAAATAGGCACAGAATGAACAAAAAAGACACAAAATAACTAAAAAAAGATACAAAATGACCAAAGAAAGACACAAAGTCACAAAAAAGACACAAAATAACTAAAAAAAGCACACAAAATGACAGAAAAAAACCTAAATTACTTAAAAAAGACAAAAAATTACTAAAAAAAGACACAGAATGAACAAAAAAGACACAAAATGACAGAAAAAAAGACACAAAATAACTAAAAAATACACAAAATGACAGAAAAAAACCTAAATTACTTTAAAAAAGACACAAATTGACAGAAAAAGACACAAAATGACAAAAAATCACACAAAATGACAGAAAAAAAACCCTAAATTACTTAAAAAAGACACAAAATTACTAAAAAAAAAAGTCACAGAATGAACAAAAAAGACACAAAATAACTAAAAAGACACAAATGCCGGACAAATGACACAAAATATCTAAAAATGACACAAAATGACCAAAAAAACCTAAATTTCTTAAAGAAAAGACACAAAATGACCAAAGAAAGACACAAAATAACTAAAAAGACACAAAATTACAAAAAAAAGACACAAAATAACTAAAAAGGACACAAAATGACCAAAAAATCCTAAATTACTTTAAAAAAAAGACACAAAATCACAAAAAAAGACACAAAATGACTAAAAAGACACAAAATGACAGAAAAAAAGACACAAAATTACTAAAAAAGACACAAAATAACTAAAAAAGACACAAAATAACCAAAAAATCCTAAATTACTTAAAAAAAAGACACAAAATGACCAAAAAATCCTAAATTACTTAAAAAAAAGGAAGAAATTGACAGAAAAAACCTAAATTACTTTAAAGAGACACAAAATGACAGAAAAAAGACACAAAATTAATTTAAAAAAAAGACACAAAATGACCAAAAAAAAACTAAATTACTTTTTTTTAAAAAGACACAAAATGACCAAAAAAAGACACAAAACGTTCCACCTTAATTTCTATACCCTTTTCACATGTTACTGCTCTCAAAATCGAGCCGAGTCGTAACAAGAGACACAAAATGACAGGAAAAAAGACACAAAATAACCAAAAAAGACACAAAATAACTAAAAAGGACACAAAATGACCAAAAAAAAACCTAAATTCCTTAAAAAAGACACAAAATGACCTAAAAAGACACAGAATGACTAAAAAGGACACAAAATGACCAAAAAAACCTAAATTACTTAAGAAAAGACACAAAATGACAAAAGAAAGACACAAAATGAATAAAAAGGACACAAAATGACCAAAAAAACCCTAAATTACTTAAAGAAGACACAAAATGACCAAAAAAAGACACAAATTAATTAAAAAAAAAACTAAATTACTTAAAGAAGACACAAAATGACCAAAAAAAGACACAAATTAACTAAAAAGACACAAAATGACAAAAAAAACAACACAAAATGACAGAAAAAAACTAAATTACTTTAAAAAGACACAAAGTCACAGAAAAAAAAACTAAATTACTTAAAGAAGACACAAAATGACCAAAAAAGACACAAAATAACTAAAAAAAACTAAATTACTTAAAGAAGACACAAAATGACCAAAAAAGACACAAAATAACTAAAAAAAACTAAATTACTTAAAGAAGACACAAAATGACCAAAAAAAGACACAAATTTACTAAAAAGACACAAAATGACAAAAAAAAAAAAAAAATGACAGAAAAAAACTAAATTACTTTAAAAAGACACAAAATCACAGAAAAAAAGACACGAAATAACTAAATAGGCACAGAATGAACAAAAAAGACACAAAGTAACTAAAAAAAGATACAAAATGACCAAAGAAAGACACAAAGTCACAAAAAAGACACAAAATAACTAAAAAAAGCACACAAAATGACAGAAAAAAACCTAAATTACTTAAAAAAGACAAAAAATTACTAAAAAAAGACACAGAATGAACAAAAAAGACACAAAATGACAGAAAAAAAGACACAAAATAACTAAAAAATACACAAAATGACAGAAAAAACCCTAAATTACTTAAAAAAGACACAAAATTACTAAAAAAAAAAGTCACAGAATGAACAAAAAAGACACAAAATAACTAAAAAGACACAAATGACACAAAATATCTAAAAACGACACAAAATGACCAAAAAAACCTAAATTTCTTAAAGAAAAGACACAAAATGACCAAAGAAAGACACAAAATAACTAAAAAGACACAAAATTACAAAAAAAAGACACAAAATAACTAAAAAGGACACAAAATGACCAAAAAATCCTAAATTACTTTAAAAAAAAGACACAAAATCACAAAAAAAGACACAAAATGACTAAAAAGACACAAAATGACAGAAAAAAAGACACAAAATTACTAAAAAAGACACAAAATAACTAAAAAAGACACAAAATGACCAAAAAATCCTAAATTACTTAAAAAAAAGACACAAAATGACCAAAAAATCCTAAATTACTTAAAAAAAAGGAAGAAATTTACAGAAAAAACCTAAATTACTTTAAAGAGACACAAAATGACAGAAAAAAGACACAAAATTAATTTAAAAAAAAGACACAAAATGACCAAAAAAAACTAAATTACTTTTTTTTAAAAAGACACAAAATGACCAAAAAAAGACACAAAACGTTCCACCTTAATTTCTATACCCTTTTCACATGTTACTGCTCTCAAAATCGAGCCGAGTCGTAACAAGAGACACAAAATGACAGGAAAAAAGACACAAAATAACCAAAAAAGACACAAAATAACTAAAAATGACACAAAATGACCAAAAAAAAACCTAAATTCCTTAAAAAAGACACAAAATGACCTAAAAAGACACAGAATGACTAAAATGGACACAAAATGACCAAAAAAACCTAAATTACTTAAGAAAAGACACAAAATGACAAAAGAAAGACACAAAATGAATAAAAAGGACACAAAATGACCAAAAAAAACCTAAATTACTTAAAGAAGACACAAAATGACCAAAAAAAGACACAAATTAATTTAAAAAAAAACTAAATTACTTAAAGAAGACACAAAATGACCAAAAAAAGACACAAATTAACTAAAAAGACACAAAATGACAAAAAAAACAACACAAAATGACAGAAAAAAACTAAATTACTTTAAAAAGACACAAAGTCACAGAAAAAAAGACACGAAATAACTAAAAAGACCCAAAATAACTAAAAAGGACACAAAATGACAAAAAGACACAAAATTTAATTACTTTTAAGAGATACAAAATGACAGAAAAAAGACACAAAATTACTAAAAAAAAGACACAAAATGACAGGAAAAAAGACACAAAATTACTAAAAAAAGGCACAAAATGACCAAAAAAGACACAAAATAACCAAAAAAATCACAGAAAAAACCTAAATTACTTAAAAAAAAGAAAGAAAATGACACAAAAAAGACACAAAATTACTAAAAAAGACACAAAATGACCAAAGAAAGACACAAAATGTGAAAAGGACGCAAAATCACAGAAAAAAACACAAATTGACAGAAAAAGACACAAAATAACTAAAAAGGACACAAAATGAAAAAAAAAATTCCTTTAAAAAGACACAAATTGACAGAAAAAGACACAAAATGACTAAAAAGGACACAAAATGAAAAAAAAAACTAAATTCCTTAAAAAAGACACAAAATGACAAACAAAAGACACAAAATTACTGAAAAAGACACAGAATGAACAAAAAAGACACAAAATTACGGAAAAAAAAGACACAAAATAACTAAAAAATATCACACAAAATGACAAAAAAGACACAAAATGACAGACAAAAGACACAGAATGAACAAAAACGACACAAAATAACTAAAAATACACAAAATGACAGAAAAAAGACACAAAATTACTAAAAACGACACAAAATGACCAAGAAATCCAAAATTACTTAAAAAAAAGAAATAAAATAACAGAAGAAACACACAAAATTACTAAAAAGACACAAAATGACCAAAAAAAGACACAGAATAACTAAAAACGACACAAAATGACCAAGAAATCCAAAATTACTTAAAAAAAAGAAATAAAATAACAGAAGAAACACACAAAATTACTAAAAACGACACAAAATGACCAAAAAAACCTAAATTACTTTAAAAAAAGACACAAAATAACTAAAAAGAACACAAAATGACAAAAAATACACAAAATGACAGAAAAAACCTAAATTACTTTAAAGAGACACAAAATGACAGAAAAAATACACAAAATTACTAAAAAAAAAGGCACAAAATGACCAAAAAAGACACAAAATAACTAAAAAGGACACAAAATGACCAAAAAAAACCTAAATTCCTTAAAAAAGACACAAAATGACCAAAAAAAGACACAAAATAACTAAAAACGACACAAAATGACCAAAAAAACCTAAATTACTTTAAAAAAAAGACACAAAATAACTAAAAAGAACACAAAATGACCAAAAATACACAAAATGACAGAAAAAACTTAAATTACTTTAAAGAGACACAAAATGACAGAAAAAATACACAAAATTACTAAAAAAAAAAAGGCACAAAATGACCAAAAAAGACACAAAATAACTAAAAAGGACACAAAATGACCAAAAAAAACCTAAATTCCTTAAAGAAGACACAGAATGAACAAAAAAGACACAAAATAACTAAAAAGACACAAAATGACCAAAAAAAGACACAAAATAACTAAAAAGACAATTGTCTCACACAACAACAATAAAGATTTGACCTGAGCAACATTATTGTTTCCAACAAACTGCTGTCGTCACACACATCTAAAGCGTCGCCGTAGCAACCAGTAGCTCCTCACAGGACACTGATTGGTCCAAACCACTGGTGGTTCAGACCCAAACACATGACCTGAAGCCTGACAAGGATTTCTGTGATATGTGAGTCCAAGTGAAAGAGAACGGACCGACAAACTGGGTTACAGATCTGTGCTCAGGCAAACTCAGAAAACAAAGGAACCAAACTACATCTGAAACCTCAATCATGATTTAAATTCAGCTGATATACACTGTGTGTGAGCACAACACAGGAACTGACCTCAGAGTCTCCAGTCTGCAGTTTGGACTCTCCAGTCCAGCACACAGCCGCTTCACTCCTGAATCCTTCAGCTTGTTGGAGCTCAGGTCCAGCTCTCTCAGATGGGAGGGGTTGGACTTCAGAGCTGAGGCCACGACTTCACAGTCAGTCTCAGAGAGGTTACAGTCAGAAAGTCTGTGATTACAGATAATATAACATTTAAATAAAACCAGTTCTAACACTTTAATCTGATCTCTTTTCATCTGACATTTAATTCATTTATTGACTCATGATGCATTTACAGTAGAATTACTTCTAAAGATTGTAATATTATCATTTGTTGACTGATTGAACGGGCTGAAGTTCATGTTTTGGAGCTAAAACTCTTTTTTGAGCTCTGGTTCACTGGCAGAATGAACCTGGAGGTCCCAGCAGCTGACTGTGTGATGAGCTGCTGTCTGAGTACATCAGCTGATTAATACACAGACACAACACATGTTGATCTTCATTAAATACAGCCACATTCACTATTATTAGCATGTGGTTTATTTTAGGAGCCCATCTATGAGTGATGATCTCCCCTCGCTGTATCACAGATGCTCTGCAGTCACAGAGAGAGAGAGAGACGTTCTCTGCTAATAAAGGAACGTTAGAGGACGTGGACATGGAGCCATATGACAATGTGATGTCCATATTATATTAGTTTACAAAGGGACTAACAGAGCCACTAGTGTGTGACAGAGCGTGCTCAATGTAACGTTACTACAGAGCTGATAAAGCAGATCAGTAGAGGTGGAGGGGCTCTCAGCATGTTGGCTTTGTTTACTGGAAAGTTCACCTCTTCTTTGACTTTGTCTCAAAGAAAACTCAAACTGTACAATGTGGAAACATTTTGGACAAAAGGTGAGCCTCGCTCTCTTCTCTTTCATCCTCTTTTTTATTATTCTTCTTCTTCTTCTGTTTTTTGTGGGTTGAAAAGCAGCTTAGAGGTAAATTAGCGCCACCATCTGGACTGGAGTAGCTTCTCTCTAATTCAAACAGCTGCTGCACCTGCTGCTAAAAGTGTCCAAAGGTTTAAAAAGCCCAATAATGTTGATGAAGAACAAGGTGAAAAGAGAGGGATGTTGAGGGACGATGAGGGACGTTCCAAACGTCTCCAATAACCTCAGAGCGTTGAAAAGTCCACATTTATTTAAAGCAGACAGACGCAATCGTTTCCAAGATTCACAACATGTTTTATCTGAGGAAATATTCTGCTTCAGTTTATTGTTGCTGGCGTTTAGCCTTTCAAAAACAACATTTTCACTGTGGTGGAAAAAGTGTTTGCTCTGCCGTTTGCTGCACTAAGGGAGGCAGCACCTGGACTATCAATGCAGTCTAACAGCACCACATTACATTTAATTACACTGAGATGCTTCTCTAAAACATCTACAGCTTATTGCATCCCATGGGCGAGGCTTCAGCACCCCTAAAAATGAGCTCAGCAGCCCTAAAACTTGGAGTAAGTAATGTTGTTATTCTAAAAATTTTGTTCGTCTTTGAGTACTGGAGTCCAGGCACCGTTGTCCAGTTAGTTCAGTTAGCTCGGTTAGCTTCGTTAGCGCCATTAGCGCAGCTACAGTCAAACTGGAGCGGTCCGTTTATTAAACAAAAGCAGCAGTGCGACAAATTAACTGCGTACCTGTGAAGTGTGTCCTTGTGTCTGTGTTGTTAAAGTTTATCGTTACTTGAGAGCAGGGGTCTCAAACTCAAATTACCTGGGGGCCGCTGGAGGCAGTATCAAAATCACCAAAAAAAGACACAAAATTACTATGAAAAAAAACTAAATTGCTTAAAAAAGACACAAAATGACCAAAAAAAGACACAAAATGACAGAAAAAAAATTAAATTACTTGAAAAAGACACAAAATGACCAAAAAAAGAAAGAAAGTAACTAAAAAGGACACAAAACGATAAAAAAAAGACAGAAAATCACTAAAAAAAGACAAAATTACCAAAAAAAAGACAAAATTACCAAAAAAGACAGGAAATAACTAAAAAAGATAAAATGAACAAAAAAGACACAAAATAACTAAAAAGACACAAAATGACCAAAAAAGACACAAAATAACTAAAAAAGACACAAATTGACAGAAAAAATACACAAAATGACCACAGAAAGACACAAAATGACAAAAAAATCACACAAAATGACAGAAAAAAAACTAAATTACTTTAAAAAAACACAAAATGACAGAAAAAAGACACAAAATTACTAAAAAAGACGGAGAATGAACAAAAAAGACACAAAATAACTAAAAAGGAGACAAAATGACAAAAAAACCTAAATTACTTAAAAAAGACACAAAATAACTAAAAAGGATACAAAATGACAACAGAAAGACACAAAATGACAAAAAAATCACACAAAATGACAGAAAAAAGACACAAAATTACTAAAAAAAAGACACAGAATGAACAAAAAAGACACAAACTGACCAAGAAAATACACAAAATGACAGATAAAAACTAAATTACTTTAGAAAGACACAAAATCACAGAAAAAAAAGACACAAAATAACTAAAAAGGACAAAGAATTACAAAAAAGGGACAAAATGACAGAAAAAAGACACAAAATAACTAAAAAGACACAAAATGACCAAAAAAACATGAATTACTTTAAAAAAAGACACAAAATTTCTAAAAAGACACAGAATGAACAAAAAAGACACAAAATAACTAAAAAGACACAAAATGACAAAAAAGACACAAAATAACTAAAAAGGTTACAAAAGGACCAAATAAAGACACAAAATGACCAAAAAAACATAAATTACTTTAAAAAAAGACACAAAATTTCTAAAAAGACACAGAATGACAGAAAAGAGACACAAAATAACTAAAAAGACACAAAATGACCAAAGAAAGACACAAAATGACAAAAAAGACACAAAATGACGGAAAAAAGACACAAAATAACTAAAAAGACACAAAATGACCAAAAAAACAAAAAATACTTTAAAAAAAGGCACAAACTGACAAAAAAGACACAAAATAACTAAAAAGGACAGAAAATGACAAAAAAAGACACAGAATGAACAAAAAAGACACAAAATAACTAAAAAGGACACAAAATGACCAAAGAAAGACACAAAATGACAAAAACGACACAAAGGACGGAAAAAAAGGCACAAACTGACAAAAAAGACACAAAATAACTAAAAAGGACACAAAATGACCAAAGAAAGAAACAAAATGACAAAAACGACACAAAATGATGGAAAAAAAGACACAAAATAACTAAAAAGGACACAAAATGACCAAAGAAAGACACAAAATTACAAAAAAAGACACAAAATAACTAAAAAGACACAAAATGACCAAAAAAACATAAATTACTTTAAAAAAAGGCACAAATTGACGAAAAAAAGACACAAAATAACTAAAAAGGACACAAAATGACAAAAAAGACACAAAATAACTAAAAAGACACAAAATGACAAAAAATCACACAAAATGACAGAAAAAAACCTAAATTACTTAAAAAAGACAAAAAATGACAGAAAAAAGACACAAAATAACTAAAAAAACATACGTTACTTTAAAAAAAGACACAAAATGACCAAAAAAGGACACAAAATAACGAAAAAGGACACAAAATGACCAAAAAAAAACTAAATTACTGAAAAAAAGACACAAAATGACCAAAAAAAGACACAAAATAACTAAAAAAATCACACAAAATGACCAAAAAAACCCTAAGTTACTTTAAAACAAGACACAAAATGACCAAAAAAAGACACAAAATGACCAAAAAAGGACAGAAAAAAACTAAAAAGGACACATAATGACTAAAAAAGACACAAAATAACTAAAAAGGATACAAAATGACCAAAGAAAGTTACAAAATGACAGAAAAAAACTAAATTACTTTAAAAAAAACACAAAATGACAGAAAAAAGACACAAAATTACAAAAAAAGACACAAAATGACAAAAAAGACACAAAATAACTAGAAAAAATCACACAAAATGACAAAAAATCACACAAAATGACAGAAAAAAAACCTAAATTACTGAAAAAAGACAAAAAATGACAGAAGAAATACACAAAATAACTTAAAAAAATCACACAAAATGACCAAAAAAACCTAAGTTACTTTAAAAAAAGACACAAAATGACCAAAAAAGGACACAAAATAACTAAAAAGACACAAAATGACCAAAAAAAGACACAAAATGACCAAAAAAGGACACAAAATAACTAAAAAGGTCACAAAATGACCAAAAAAAACTAAATTACTGAAAAAAAGACACAAAATGACCAAAAAAAGACACAAAATGACCAAAAAAAGACACAAAATGACCAAAAAAGGACAGATAAAAAAACTAAAAAGGACACAAAATGACTAAAAAAGACACAAAATAACTAAAAAGGATACAAAATGACCAAAGAAAGACACAAAATGACAGAAAAAAAACTAAATTACTTAAAAAAAACACTAAATGACTAAAAAAAGACACAAAATGACAGAAAAAAACTAAATTACTTTAAAAAAAAAACACAAAATCACAGAAAAAAAGACACAAAATAACTAAAAAGGACAAAGAATTACAAAAAAGGGACAAAATGACAGAAAAAAGACACAAAATAACTAAAAAGACACAAAATGACCAAAAAAACATAAATTACTTTAAAAAAAGACACAAAATTTCTAAAAAGACACAGAATGAACAAAAAAGACACAAAATAACTAAAAAGACACAAAATGACAAAAAAGACACAAAATAACTAAAAAGGTTACAAAAGGACCAAATAAAGACACAAAATGACCAAAAAAACATAAATTACTTTAAAAAAAGACACAAAATTTCTAAAAAGACACAGAATGACAAAAAATCACACAAAATGACAGAAAAAAACCTAAATTACTTAAAAAAGACAAAAAATGACAGAAAAAAGACACAAAATAACTAAAAAAACATACGTTACTTTAAAAAAAGACACAAAATGACCAAAAAAGGACACAAAATAACGAAAAAGGACACAAAATGACAAAAAAAAACGAAATTACTGAAAAAAAGACACAAAATGACAAAAAAAAGACACAAAATAACTAAAAAAATCACACAAAATGACCAAAAAACCCTAAGTTACTTTAAAACAAGACACAAAATGACCAAAAAAGGACACAAAATAACTAAAAAGACACAAAATGACCAAAAAAAGACACAAAATGACCAAAAAAGGACACAAAATAACCAAAAAAAGACACAAAATGACCAAAAAAGGACACAAAATAACTAAAAAAAGACACAAAATGACTAAAAAAAGACACAAAATAACTAAAAAGTCTTAATTACTTAAAAAAAGACACAAAATGACCAATAAATGACACAAAATAACTAAGAATGTAGGAAATGGTCTGCTCCAATATATTTGTGTATGGTTGTCAGTGCCAAGGGAAAGAGAGAAAGATGGCCTGTATTTAGCATTTTGTTGTCCAAGTAGCTGTTACTTTGTTCAGTGACAGTAAAGTTCAATGTAATCACTTCTAATGACTGCTGATTGAGGGTGGGTTCAAGTTTTCCTTTTCTATGTGTTGTTTCAGATATTTAAAACAGATTAAATGAACCATCAAATGTTGTGCTCCCCACCGTTTGTGTTCCCTCGTAACGTGCTGCTCTAAACACATTTCTTCATCATATTTCACCTTCATATTACTTCTAACGGCAAATTATTAGAACAAAAACATTCTCTGACATTCAGCACTAACCTGCTGTATTCCATCTGATATAGTATTCATCATTCCAGAGAGAAAATATACATCACCTACTTTGTATCGTAGCTAGATATCAAAGTTTCTAACATGACAAATATGTCAGGAGGAGTTTTGGAAATGGAAACAACAAACATTTACAATATTTGTTTTAGGAATCGTGGAGTCAAACATTCAAAGACTCTTCAGTTTAAACTCCTCAGTCAGTAGAAGCATCAGATAGCTTCATAACAATGCTGCAAAAGAAAAAAACACTGAATATGTATTAGTTATTGTCTGATGGTTGAAAGAGAGATACTTTTATACATGTATTGTATTTATGTTTTCATAAACAGCTGCCAGGTGACTGGATGAACTATGTGTCTATCAGCGTCTATCACAGGCTGCTGCAGCCAGTTGGGAGAAGAGCTAAAACATCTTCCATCAGGAAAAGCCTTCAGTGTTCTTTGATCTTCCTTTAATGAAGAAGAAACTCTCTGTTTTAATAGAACTGATGATATTGCAGCACCTTCACTCACCTCTTTCTCTGTTTCATTGTCTCATACAACAACAATAAAGATTTGACCTGAGCAACATTATTGTTTTCAACAAACTGCTGTCGTCACACACATCTAAAGCGTCGCCGTAGCAACCAGTAGCTCCTCACAGGACACTGATTGGTCCAAACCACTGGTGGTTCAGACCCAAACACATGACCTGAAGCCTGACAAGGATTTCTGTGATATGTGAGTCCAAGTGAAAGAGAACAGACCGACAAACTGGGTTACAGATCTGTGCTCAGGAAAACTCAGAAAACAAAGGAACCAAACTACATCTGAAACCTCAATCATGATTTAAATTCAGCAGATATACACTGTGTGTGAGCACAACACAGGAACTGACCTCAGAGTCTCCAGTCTGCAGTTTGGACTCTCCAGTCCAGCACACAGCCGCTTCACTCCTGAATCCTGCAGGTAGTTTTCACTCAGGTCCAGCTCTCTCAGATGGGAGGGGTTGGACTTCAGAGCTGAGGCCACGACTTCACAGCCAGTCTCAGAGAGGTTACAGGCAGAAAGTCTGTGATTACAGATAATATAACATTTAAATAAAACCAGTTCTAACACTTTAATCTGATCTCTTTTCATCTCACATTTAATTCATTTATTGACTCATGATGCATTTACAGTAGAATTACTTCTAAAGATTGTAATATTATCATTTGTTGACTGATTGAACGGGCTGAAGTTCATGTTTTGGAGCTAAAACTCTTTTTTGAGCTCGGTTAGCTTCGTTAGCGCCATTAGCGCAGCTACAGTCAAACTGGAGCGGTCCGTTTATTAAACAAAAGGAGCAGTGCGACAAATTAACTGCGTACCTGTGAAGTGTGTACTTGTGTCTGTGTTGTTAAAGTTTATCGTTACTAGAGAGCAGGGGTCTCAAACTCAAATTACCTGGGGGCCGCTGGAGGCAGTATCAAAATCACCAAAAAAAGACACAAAATTACTATGAAAAAAAACTAAATTACTTAAAAAAGACACAAAATGACCAAAAAAAAGACAGAAAATAACTAAAAAGGACACAAAATGACAAAAAAAATCTGAAAATAACTTAAAAAGACAAAATTACAAAAAAAGACACAAAATAACTAAAAAAGACAAAATGACCAAAAAAGACACAAAATGACCAAAAAAGACACAAAATAACTAAAAAAGACACAAAATGACAGAGAAAAACTAAATTACTTTAAAAAGACACAAAATCACAGAAAAAAAGACACAAAATAACTAAAAAATACACAAAATGACAGAAAAAAACCTAAATTACTTTAAAAAAGACACAAATTGACAGAAAAAGACACAAAATGACAAAAAATCACACAAAATGACAGAAAAAAAAACCCTAAATTACTTAAAAAAGACACAAAATTACTAAAAAAAAAGTCACAGAATGAACAAAAAAGACACAAAATAACTAAAAAGACACAAATGCCGGACAAATGACACAAAATATCTAAAAACGACACAAAATGACCAAAAAAACTAAATTTCTTAAAGAAAAGACACAAAATGACCAAAGAAAGACACAAAATAACTAAAAAGACACAAAATTACAAAAAAAAGACACAAAATAACTAAAAAGGACACAAAATGACCAAAAAAACCTAAATTACTTTTAAAAAAAGACACAAAATCACAAAAAAAGACACAAAATGACTAAAAAAATCACAGAAAAAAACATAAATTACTTTAAAAAAAGACACAAATTGACAGAAAAGGACACAAAATAACTAAAAAGGACACAAAATGAAAAAAAAACTAAATTCCTTAAAAAAGACACAAAATGACAAAAAAGACACAAAATGACTAAAAAAATCACACAAAATGACAGAAAAAAAACTAAATTACTTAAAAAACACAAAATGACAAACAAAAGACACAAAATGAATAAAAAGGACACAAAATGACCAAAAAAAACCTAAATTACTTAAAGAAGACACAAAATGACCAAAAAAAGACACAAAATAACTAAAAAAAAAAAATTACTTAAAGAAGACACAAAATGACCAAAAAAAGACACAAATTAACTAAAAAGACACAAAATGACAAAAAAAAACCACAAAATGACAGAAGAAAACTAAATTACTTTAAAAAGACACAAAATCACAGAAAAAAAGACACGAAATAACTAAAAAAGACACAGAATGAACAAAGAAAGACACAAAGTCACAAAAAAGACACAAAATAACTAAAGAAATCACACAAAATGACAGATAAAAGACACAACATTACTGAAAAAGACACAAAATAACTAAAAAGACACAAAATGACAGAAAAAAAAGACACAAAATTACTAAAAAAGACACAAAATGACCAAAAAATCCTAAATTACTTAAAAAAAAGAAAGAAAATGTCAGAAAAAAACCTAAATTACTTTAAAGACACAAAATGACAGAAAAAAGACACAAAATTAATTTAAAAAAAAAGACACAAAATGACCAAAAAAAGACAAAATTACCAAAAAAGACAGGAAATAACTAAAAAAGATAAAATGAACAAAAAAGACACAAAATAACTAAAAAAGATACAAACTGACCAAGAAAATACACAAAATGACAGAAAAAAACTAAATTACTTTAAAAAAGACACAAAATGACAGAAAAAAAGACACAAAATAACTAAAAAAAATCACACAAAATGACAGAAAAAAACATAAATTACTTTAAAAAAAGACACAAATTGACAGAAAAAAGACACAAAATCACTAAAAGGACACAAAATGACAAAAAAAGGACACAAAATAACTAAAAAGGATACAAAATGACCACAGAAAGACACAAAATGACAAAAAATCACACAAAATGACAGAAAAAAAACTAAATTACTTAAAAAAAACACAAAATGACAGAAAAAAAGACACAAAATTACTAAAAAAGACACAGAATGAACAAAAAAGACACAAAATTACGGAAAAAAAGACACAAAATAACTAAAAAATATCACACAAAATTACAAAAAAGACACAAAATGACAGACAAAAGACACAGAATGAACAAAAACGACACAAAATAACTAAAAATACACAAAATGACAGAAAAAAGACACAAAATTACTAAAAACGACACAAAATGACCAAAAAATCCTAAATTACTTAAAAAAAAGAAATAAAATAACAGAAAAAACACACAAAATTACTAAAAAGACACAAAATGACCAAAAAAAGACACAAAATTACTAAAAAAAAGGCACAAAATGACCAAAAAAGACACAAAATAACTAAAAAGGACACAAAATGACCATAAAAAACCTAAATTCCTTAAAAAAGACACAAAATGACTAAAAAAAACCTAAATTACTCAGAGAAGACACAAAATGACCAAAAAAAGACACAAAATAACTAAAAAGGACACAAAATGACCAAAAAAACCTAAATTACTTAAAGAAGACACAGAATGAACAAAAAAGACACAAAATTACTAAAAAGACACAAAATGACCAAAAAAAGACACAAAATAACTAAAAAGACAATTGTCTCACACAACAACAATAAAGATTTGACCTGAGCAACATTATTGTTTCCAACAAGCTGCTGTCGTCACACACATCTAAAGCGTCGCCGTAGCAACAAGTAGCTCCTCACAGGACACTGATTGGTCCAAACCACTGGTGGTTCAGACCCAAACACATGACCTGAAGCCTGACAAGGATTTCTGTGATATGTGAGTCCAAGTGAAAGAGAACAGACCGACAAACTGGGTTACAGATCTGTGCTCAGGAAAACTCAGAAAACAAAGGAACCAAACTACATCTGAAACCTCAATCATGATTTAAATTCAGCTGATATACACTGTGTGTGAGCACAACACAGGAACTGACCTCAGAGTCTCCAGTCTGCAGTTTGGACTCTCCAGTCCAGCACACAGCCGCTTCACTCCTGAATCCTGCAGGTCATTTATACTCAGGTCCAGCTCTCTCAGATGGGAGGGGTTGGACTTCAGAGCTGAGGCCACGACTTCACATTCAGTCTCAGAGAGTCCACAGTGAGAAAGTCTGTGATTACAGATAATATAACATGTAAATATAACCAGTTCTAACACTTTAATCTGATCTCTTTTCATCTCACATTTAATTCATTTATTGACTCATGATGCATTTACAGTAGAATTACTTCTAAAGATTGTAATATTATCATTTGTTGAGTGATTGAACGGGCTGAAGTTCATGTTTTGGAGCTAAAACTCTTTTTTGAGCTCTGGTTCACTGGCAGAATGAACCTGGAGGTCCCAGCAGCTGACTGTGTGATGAGCTGCTGTCTGAGTACATCAGCTGATAAATACACAGACACAACACATGTTGAGCTTCATTAAATACAGCCACATTCACTATTATTAGCATGTGGTTTATTTTAGGAGCCCATCTATGAGTGATGATCTCCCCTCGCTGTATCACAGATGCTCTGCAGTCACAGAGAGAGAGAGAGACGTTCTCTGCTAATAAAGGAACGTTAGAGGACGTGGACATGGAGCCATATGACAATGTGATGTCCATATTATATTAGTTTACAAAGGGACTAACAGAGCCACTAGTGTGTGACAGAGCGTGCTCAATGTAACGTTACTACAGAGCTGATAAAGCAGATCAGTAGAGGTGGAGGGGCTCTCAGGATGTTGGCTTTGTTTACTGGAAAGTTCACCTCTTCTTTCACTTTGTCTCAAAGAAAACTCAAACTCTACAATGTGGAAACATTTTGGACAAAAGGTGAGCCTCGCTCTCTTCTCTTTCATCCTCTTTTTTTATTATTATTGTTCTTCTTCTGTGTGTTGTGGGTTGAAAAGCAGCTTAGAGGTAAATTAGCGCCACCATCTGGACTGGAGTAGCTTCTCTCTAATTCAAACAGCTGCTGCACCTGCTGCTAAAAGTGTCCAAAGGTTTAAAAAGCCCAATAATGTTGATGAAGAACAAGGTGAAAAGAGAGGGATGTTGAGGGACGATGAGGGACGTTCCAAACGTCTCCAATAACCTCAGAGCGTTGAAAAGTCCACATTTATTTAAAGCAGACAGACGCAATCGTTTCCAAGATTCACAACATGTTTTATCTGAGGAAATATTCTGCTTCAGTTTATTGTTGCTGGCGTTTAGCCTTTCAAAAACAACATTTTCACTGTGGTGGAAAAAGTGTTTGCTCTGCCGTTTGCTGCACTAAGGGAGGCAGCACCTGGACTATCAATGCAGTCTAACAGCACCACATTACATTTAATTACACTTAGATGCTTCTCTAAAACATCTACAACTTATTGCATCCCATGGGCGAGGCTTCAGCACCCCTAAAAATGAGCTCAGCAGCCCTACAACTTGGAGTAAGTAATGTTGTTATTCTAAAAATTTTGTTCGTCTTTGAGTACTGGAGTCCAGGCACCGTTGTCCAGTTAGTTCGGTTAGCTCGGTTAGCTTCGTTAGCGCCATTAGCACAGCTACAGTCAAACTGGAGCGGTCCGTTTATTAAACAAAAGGAGCAGTGCGACAAATTAACTGCGTACCTGTGAAGTGTGTCCTTGTGTCTGTGTTGTTAAAGTTTATCGTTACTTGAGAGCAGGGGTCTCAAACTCAAATTACCTGGGGGCCGCTGGAGGCAGTATCAAAATCACCAAAAAAAGACACAAAATGACAGAAAAAAACTAAATTACTTTAAAAAGACACAAAATGACAGAAAAAAAAGACACAAAATAACTAAAAAAAATCACACAAAATGACAGAAAAAAACATAAATTACTTTCAAAAAAGACACAAATTGACAGAAAAAAGACAGATAAATGACTAAAAAGGACACAAAATGACAAAAAAAGGACACAAAATAACTAAAAAGGATACAAAATGACCACAGAAAGACACAAAATGACAGAAAAAAAACTAAATTACTAAAAAAGACACAGAATGAACAAAAAAGACACAAAATAACTAAAAAAAAATCACACAAAATGACAGAAAAAAACATAAATTACTTTAAAAAATGCCACAAATTGACAGAAAAAAGACACAAATTAACTAAAAAGGACACAAAATGACAAAAAAAGAACACAAAATAACTAAAAAGGATATAAAATGACCAAAGAAAGACACAAAATGACAGGAAAAAAGACACAAAATGACAGAAAAAAAACCTAAATTACTTTAAAAAAAAAAAGAAACAAAATGACAGAAAAAAAGACAAAATATTACTAAAAAGGACACAAAATGACCAAAAAAGGACACAAACTAACTAAAAAGACACAAAATGACAGAAAAAAGACAAAAAAAATACTAAAAAAGACACAAAATGACCAAAAAAAGACAAAATAACTAAAAAGACACAAAATGACCAAAAAAAGACACAAAATAACAAAAAAGAACACAAAATGACCAAAAAGAACTAAATTGCTTAAAAAAAGACACAAAATTACAAAAAAAGACATAAAATGACAGAAAAAAAGACACAAAATAACTAAAAAAGACACAGAATGAACAAAAAAGACACAAAATAACTAAAAAGACACAAAATGACAGAAAAAAACCTAAATTACTTAAAAAAGAAAAAAAATGACAGAAAAAAGACACAAAATAACTAAAAAAATCACACAAAATGACCAAAAAAACCTAAGTTACTTTAAAAAAATCACACAAAATGACAGAAAAAAGACACAAAATTGCTAAAAAAGACACAGAATGAACAAAAAAGACACAAAATAACTAAAAAGACACAAAATGACAGAAAAAAACCTAAATTACTTAAAAAAGAAAAAAAATGACAGAAAAAAGACACAAAATAACTAAAAAAATCACACAAAATGACCAAAAAAACCTAAGTTACTTTAAAAAAAGACACAAAATGACCAAAAAAGGACACAAAATAACTAAAAACATACAAAATGACCAAAAAAAGACACAAAATGACCAAAAAATGACACAAAATAACTAAAAAGACACAAAATGACCAAAAAAAGACACAAAATGACCAAAAAAGGACACAAAATAACAAAAAAGACACAATATGACCAAAAAAAACCTAAATTACTGAAAAAAAGACACAAAATGACCAATAAAAGACACAAATTAACTAAAAAGGACACAAAATGACCAAAAAAAGACACAAATTAACTAAAAAGGACACCAAATGACCAAAAAAAGACATAAAGTGACAGAAAAAAAGACACAAAATAACTAAAAAGGACACAAAATGACCAAAAAAAGACATAAAATGACAGAAAAAAGACACAAAATAACTAAAAAAATCACACAAAATGACAGAAAAAAGACACAAAATTACTAAAAAAATACACAGAATGAACAAAAAAGACACAAAATAACTAAAAAGACACAAAATGACGAATAATCACACAAAATGACAGAAAAAAAACCTAAATTACTTAAAAAAGAAAAAAAATGACAGAAAAAAGACACAAAATAACTAAAAAAATCACACAAAATGACCAAAAAAACCTAAGTTACTTTAAAAAAAGACACAAAATGACAAAAAAAGGACACAAAATAACTAAAAAGGATACAAAATGACAAAAAAAGAACACAAAATAACTAAAAAGGATATAAAATGACCACAGAAAGACACAAAATGACAGAAAAAAAACTAAATTACTAAAAAAGACACAGAATGAACAAAAAAGACACAAAATAACTTTAAAAAATCACACAAAATGACAGAAAAAAACATAAATTACTTTAAAAAATGCCACAAATTGACAGAAAAAAGACACAAATTAACTAAAAAGGACACAAAATGACAAAAAAAGAACACAAAATAACTAAAAAGGATATAAAATGACCAAAGAAAGACACAAAATGACAGGAAAAAAGACACAAAATGACAGAAAAAAAGACAAAACATTACTAAAAAGGACACAAAATGACCAAAAAAGGACACAAACTAACTAAAAAGACACAAAATGACAGAAAAAAGACACAAAATAACTTAAAAAATCACACAAAATGACCAAAAAAACCTAAGTTACTTTAAAAAAAGACACAAAATGACAGAAAAAAGACAAAAAAAATACTAAAAAAGACACAAAATGACCAAAAAAAGACAAAATAACTAAAAAGACACAAAATGACCAAAAAAAGACACAAAATAACAAAAAAGAACACAAAATGACCAAAAAGAACTAAATTGCTTAAAAAAAGACACAAAATGACAAAAAAAGACACAAAATGACAGAAAAAAGACACAAAATTACTAAAAAAGACACAGAATGAACAAAAAAGACACAAAATAACTAAAAAGACACAAAATGACAGAAAAAAACCTAAATTACTTAAAAAAGAAAAAAAATGACAGAAAAAAGACACAAAATAACTAAAAAAATCACACAAAATGACCAAAAAAACCTAAGTTACTTTAAAAAAAGACACAAAATGACCAAAAAAGGACAGAAAATAACTAAAAAGACACAAAATGACCAAAAAAGGACAGAAAATAACTAAAAAGACACAAAATGACCAAAAAAAGACAAAATGAACAAAAAAGACACAAAATAACTAAAAAGACACAAAATGACCAAAAAATCCTAAATGACTTAAAAAAAAGAAATAAAATCACAGAAAAAACACACAAAATTACTAAAAACGACACAAAATGACCAAAAAAACCTTAATTACTTTTTTTTTAAAAAGACACAAAATGACCAAAAAAAGACACAAAATAACTAAAAAGAACACAAAATGACAAAAAAGACACAAAATGACAGAAAAACCTAAATTACTTTAAAGAAACACAAAATGACAGAAAAAAGACACAAAATGACTAAAAAATGACACAAAATGACCAAAAAAGACACAAAATGAAAAAAAAAACCTAAATTACTTAAAAAAAAGACACAGAATTACTAAAAAAATCACACAAAATGACAGAAAAAAGACACAACATTACTGAAAAAGACACAGAATGAACAAAAAAGACACAAAATAACTAAAAAGACACAAAATGACAGAAAAAAGACATAAAATTACTAAAAACGACACAAAATGACCAAAAAATCCTAAATTACTTTAAAAAAAAAAATTTGACAGAAAAAAGACACAGAATAATTAAAAACTACACAAAATGACCAAAAAAACCTAATTTACTTTTTTTTTTTAAAAAGACACAAAATGACCAAAAAAAGACACAAAATAACTAAAAAGAACACAAAATGACAAAAAAGACACAAAATGACAGAAAAAAACGAAATTACTTTAAAGAGACACAAAATGACAGGAAAAAAGACACAAAATTACTAAAAAAAAGACACAAAATGACCAAAAAAGACACAAAATAACCAAAAAAATCACAGAAAAAAACCTAAATTACTTTAAAAAAAAAGAAAGAAAATGACACAAAAAAGACACAAAATTACTAAAAAGGACACAAAATGATCAAAAAAAGACACAAAATAACTAAAAAGGACAAAAAAAGACCCAAAATGACAAAAAAAATCGCACAAAATGACAGAAAAAAAACTAAATTACTTTTAAAAAAGACACAGAATTACTAAAAAAATCACACAAAATGACAGAAAAAAGACACAACATTACTGAAAAAGACACAGAATGAACAAAAAAGACACAAAATAACTAAAAAGACACAAAATGACAGAAAAAAGACAGAAAATTACTAAAAACGACACAAAAATGACCAAAAAATCCTAAATTATGACCAAAAAATCCTAAATTACTTTTAAAAAAAGAAATAAAATGACAGAAAAAAGACACAGAATAACTAAAAAGAACACAAAATGACCAAAAAAACCTAATTTACTTTTTTTTTTTTTAAAAGACACAAAATGACCAAAAAAAGACACAAAATAACTAAAAAGAACACAAAATGACAAAAAAGACACAAAATGACAGAAAAAACCTAAATTACTTTAAAGAGACACAAAATGACAGGAAAAAAGACACAAAATGACCAAAAAAGACACAAAATAAACAAAAAAAATCACAGAAAAAAACCTAAATTACTTAAAAAAAGAAAGAAAATGACACAAAAAAGACAAAAAATTACTAAAAAGGACACAAAATGACCAAAAAATCCTAAATTACTTTAAAAAAAAGAAAGAAAATGACACAAAAAAGACAAAAAATTACTAAAAACTACACAAAATGACCAAAAAAACCTAAATTAGTTTTTTTTAAAAAGACACAAAATGACCAAAAAAAGACACAAAATAACTAAAAAGAACACAAAATCACAGAAAAAAACCTAGATTACTTTAAAAAAAAAAGAAAGAAAATGACACAAAAAAGACACAAAATTACTAAAAAAGGACACAAAATGACCAAAAAAAGCCTAAATTACTTAAGAAAAGACACAAAATGACCAAAAAAAGACACAAAATGACTAAAAAGGACACAAAATGACCAAAAAAAAGACATAAAATAACTAAAAAGGATACAAAATGACAACAAAAAAAACTAAATTACTTTAAAAAGACACAAAATGACAGAAAAAAAGACACAAAATAACTAAGAATGTAGGAAATGGTCTGCTCCAATATATTTGTGTATGGTTGTCAGTGCCAAGGGAAAGAGAGAAAGATGGCCTGTATTTAGCATTTTGTTGTCCAAGTAGCTGTTACTTTGTTCAGTGACAGTAAAGTTCAATGTAATCACTTCTAATGACTGCTGATTGAGGGTGGGTGGTGGCAGCGGGGCTCAGTGGGGCTCAGCAGCCCTAAAGCTCTGACCCTAGACTGGCCCCTGTTGCATCCAATGATAAGAGCCCATGGAGAACATGACTAACATCAGGGGGACCAGGTTCATAGAGAAAACAATGAGCAGACTTTAAAAATGCTCCTTATTCATTCATTGTTGGGAACTAAATGTAAAGTTGGAGCTCTTATTGAAGAGAACTGGAGATGTTTTGTTCTTTCAGATGGAGGATGGCATCCCTCCACATCCTCCCAAAACAAGCAAGAATTATAGATTCTGTAGAAACTGGAAACATTCCTTCATATTAAATAGTTCAGAAGCTGCTGAGAAGAAATAAGACAGAAATAATTGATTGAAGCTACAAACAATAAAACTCCAGTGACATAATTTCCAGTAGAAGACAGATATTACACAGTTCAAGTGTTCCTTTTCTACGTGTTGTTTCAGATATTTAAAACAGATTAAATGAACCATCAAATGTTGTGATGTCCACCGTTTGTGTTCCCTCGTAACGTGCTGCTCTAAACACATTTCTTCATCATATTTCTCCTTCATATTACTTATAACGGCAAATTATTAGAACAAAAACATTCTCTGACATTCAGCACTAACCTGCTGTATTCCATCTGATATAGTATTCATCATTCCAGAGAGAAAATATACATCACCTACTTTGTATCGTAGCTAGATACCAAAGTTTAAAACATGACAAATATGTCAGGAGGAGTTTTGGAAATGGAAACAACAAACATTTACAATATTTGTTTTAGGAATCGTGGAGTCAAACATTCAAAGCCTCTTCAGTTTAAACTCTTCAGTCAGTAGAAGCATCAGATAGCTTCATAACAATGCTGCAAAAGAAAACAACACTGAATATATATTAGTTATTGTCTGATGGTTGAAAGAGAGATACTTTTATACATGTATTGTATTTATGTTTTCATAAACAGCTGCCAGGTGACTGGATGAACTATGTGTCTATCAGCGTCTATCACAGGCTGCTGCAGCCAGTTGGGAGAAGAGCTAAAACATCTTCCATCAGGAAAAGCCTTCAGTGTTCTTTGATCTTCCTTTAATGAAGAAGAAACTCTCTGTTTTAATAGAACTGATGATATTGCAGCACCTTCACTCGCCTCTTTCTCTGTTTCATTGTCTCATACAACAACAATAAAGATTTGACCTGAGCAACATTATTGTTTTCAACAAGCTGCTGTCGTCACACACATCTAAAGCGTCGCCGTAGCAACCAGTAGCTCCTCACAGGACACTGATTGGTCCAAACCACTGGTGGTTCAGACCCAAACACATGACCTGAAGCCTGACAAGGATTTCTGTGATATGTGAGTCCAAGTGAAAGAGAACGGACCGACAAACTGGTTTACAGATCTGTGCTCAGGCAAACTCAGAAAACAAAGGAACCAAACTACATCTGAAACCTCAATCATGATTTAAATTCAGCTGATATACACTGTGTGTGAGCACAACACAGGAACTGACCTCAGAGTCTCCAGTCTGCAGTTTGGACTCTCCAGTCCAGCACACAGCCGCTTCACTCCTGAATCCTTCAGCTTGTTGGAGCTCAGGTCCAGCTCTCTCAGATGGGAGGGGTTGGACTTCAGAGCTGAGGCCACGACTTCACAGCCAGTCTCAGAGAGTCCACAGCGAGAAAGTCTGTGATTACAGATAATATAACATTTAAATAAAACCAGTTCTAACACTTTAATCTGATCTCTTTTCATCTCACATTTAATTCATTTATTGACTCATGACTCATTTACAGTAGAATTACTTCTAAAGATTGTAATATTATCATTTGTTGACTGATAGAACGGGCTGAAGTTCATGTTTTGGAGCTAAAACTCTTTTTTGAGCTCTGGTTCACTGGCAGAATGAACCTGGAGGTCCCAGCAGCTGACTGTGTGATGAGCTGCTGTCTGAGTACATCAGCTGATAAATACACAGACACAACACATGTTGAGCTTCATTAAATACAGCCACATTCACTATTATTAGCATGTGGTTTATTTTAGGAGCCCATCTATGAGTGATGATCTCCCCTCGCTGTATCACAGATGCTCTGCAGTCACAGAGAGAGAGAGAGACGTTCTCTGCTAATAAAGGAACGTTAGAGGACGTGGACATGGAGCCATATGACAATGTGATGTCCATATTATATTAGTTTACAAAGGGACTAACAGAGCCACTAGTGTGTGACAGAGCGTGCTCAATGTAACGTTACTACAGAGCTGATAAAGCAGATCAGTAGAGGTGGAGGGGCTCTCAGGATGTTGGCTTTGTTTACTGGAAAGTTCACCTCTTCTTTGACTTTGTCTCAAAGAAAACTCAAACTCTACAATGTGGAAACATTTTGGACAAAAGGTGAGCCTCGCTCTCTTCTCTTTCATCCTCTTTTTTATTATTATTATTCTTGGCCTGTTTTTTGTGAGTTGAAAAGCAGCTAAGAGGTAAATTAGCGCCACCATCTGGACTGGAGTGGCTTCTCTCTAATTCAAACAGCTGCTGCACCTGCTGCTAAAAGTGTCCAAAGGTTTAAAAAGCCCAATAATGTTGATGAAGAACAAGGTGAAAAGAGAGGGATGTTGAGGGACGATGAGGGACGTTCCAAACGTCTCCAATAACCTCAGAGCGTTGAAAAGTCCACATTTATTTAAAGCAGACAGACGCAATCGTTTCCAAGATTCACAACATGTTTTATCTGAGGAAATATTCTGCTTCAGTTTATTGTTGCTGGCGTTTAGCCTTTCAAAAACAACATTTTCACTGTGGTGGAAAAAGTGTTTGCTCTGCCGTTTGCTGCACTAAGGGAGGCAGCACCTGGACTATCAATGCAGTCTAACAGCACCACATTACATTTAATTACACTTAGATGCTTCTCTGAAACATCTACAGCTTATTGCATCCCATGGGCGAGGCTTCAGCACCCCTAAAAATGAGCTCAGCAGCCCTACAACTTGGAGTAAGTAATGTTGTTATTCTAAAAATTTTGTTCGTCTTTGAGTACTGGAGTCCAGGCACCGTTGTCCAGTTAGTTCGGTTAGCTCGGTTAGCTTCGTTAGCGCCATTAGCGCAGCTACAGTCAAACTGGAGCGGTCCGTTTATTAAACAAAAGGAGCAGTGCGACAAATTAACTGCGTACCTGTGAAGTGTGTACTTGTGTCTGTGTTGTTAAAGTTTATCGTTACTAGAGAGCAGGGGTCTCAAACTCAAATTACCTGGGGGCCGCTGGAGGCAGTATCAAAATCACCAAAAAAAGACACAAAATGACAAAAGAAAAAGACAGAAAATCACTAAAAAGGACACAAAATGACAAAAAAAGACAGAAAATAACTAAAACAGACAAAATTACCAAAAAAGACACAAAATAACTAAAAAAGACAAAAAGAACAAAAAAGACATATTAACTAAAAAGACACAAAATGACCAAAAAAGACACAAAATAACTAAAAAAGACACAAACTGACCAAGAAAATACACAAAATGACAGAAAAAAGGCACAAAATTACTAAAAAAGACACAGAATGAACAAAAAAGACACAAAATAACTAAAAAGGATACAAAATGACCAAAGAAAGACACAAAATGACAGAAAAAAAGACACAAAATTCCTAAAAAAAAGACACAAAATGACCAAAAAAGACACATAATAACCCAAAAAATCACACAAAATGACAGAAAAAAACCTAAATTACTAAAAAAAGACACAAAATGACAGAAAAAAAGACACAAAATTGCTAAAAAAAAAAAAAAAAACAGACACAGAATGAACAAAAAAGACACAAAATAACAAAAAAAAATCACACAGAATGACAGAAAAAAACCTAAATTACGTAAAAAAGACACAACATTTCTAAAAAAAGACACAGAATGAACAAGAAAGACACAAAATAATTAAAAAGACACAAAATGACCAAAAAAAGACACGGAAAAAATAAAAAGGACACAAAATGACAGAAAAAGACACAAAATAACTAAAAAGGACACAAAATGACCAAAAAAAGACAAAAAATAAATAAAAAGGTTACAAAATGACCAAAGAAAGACACAAAATGACAGAAAAAAAGTCACAAAATAACTAAAAAAATCACACAATATGAAAGAAAAAACCTAAATTACTTTAAAGAGACACAAAATGACAAAAAGACACAAAATTCCTAAAATAAAGACACAAAATGACCAAAAAAGACACAAAATAACCAAAAAAATCACACAAAATGACAGAAAAAAACCTAAATTACTTTAAAAAAACCCAAAATAAATCTAAAGCTTATTTACTTGTTTTCTTAATATCATATCACATTTGAAACTAAAAAAAATCACACAAAATTACTAAAGAAGACACAAAATGACGGAAAAAAGACACAAAATAACTAAAAAGACACAAAATGACCAAAAAAAGACATAAAATAACTAAAAAGGATACAAATTGACAAAGAAAGACACAAAATGACAAAAAAGACACAAAATGACAGAAAAAAAGACACAAAATAACTAAAAAAATCAAACAAAATGACAGAAAAAAACCTAAATTACTTTAAAAAGACACAAAATGACAGAAAAAAGACGCAAAATAACTAAAAAAAGACACAAAATAACTGAAAAAAGACACAAAATGACAAAAAAAAACCTAAATTACTTTAAAAAAAAGAAAGAAAATTACACAAAAAAGACACAAAATTACTAAAAAGGACACAAAATGACCAAAAAAACCTAAATTACTTAAGAAAAGACACAAAATTACAAAAAACTACACAAAATGACCAAAAAAATACACAAAATAACTAAAAAAGACACAAAATAACTAAAAAAATCAAAGAAAATGACAGAAAAAAACCTAAATTACTTTAAAAAGACACAAAATGACAGAAAAAAGACGCAAAATAACTAAAAAAAGACACAAAATAACTGAAAAAAGACACAAAATGACAAAAAAAAACCTAAATTACTTTAAAAAAAAGAAAGAAAATTACACAAAAAAGACACAAAATTACTAAAAAGGACACAAAATGACCAAAAAAACCTAAATTACTTAAAAAAAGACACAAAATTACTAAAAACTACACAAAATGACCAAAAAAGGACACAAATTAACTAAAAAAGACACAAAATGACAGAAAAAGACACAAAATAACTAAAGAAGACAAAATTAACAAAAAAGACACAAAATAACTAAAAAAGACACAAAATGACCAAAAAAATACACAAAATGACAGAAAAAAAAGACACAAAATAACTAGAAAAAAGACAGAAAATAACTAAAAAAGACACAAAATAACTAAAAAAGACAAAATGAGCAAAAAAAGACACAAAAAATTAAAAAGACACAAAATGACCAAAAAAGACACAAAATAACTAAAAAAGACACAAAATGACAGAAAAAAGACACAAAATAACTAAAAAAAGACACAAAATGACCAAAGAAAGACAGAAAATAACTAAAAAGGACAAAAAATGACAAAAAAGATAGAAAATAACTAAAGAAAAGACAAAATTACAAAAAAGACACAAAATAACTAAAAAAGACAAAATGAACAAAAAAGACACAAAAAATTAAAAAGACAAAAAATTACCAAAAAAAGACACAAAATAACTAAAAAAAGACACAAAATAACTAAAAAGACACAAAATGACCAAAAAAAGACATAAAATAACTAAAAAGGATACAAATTGACAAAGAAAGACACAAAATGACAAAAAAGACACAAAATGACAGAAAAAAGACACAAAATAACTAAAAAAATCAAACAAAATGACAGAAAAAAACCTAAATTACTTTAAAAAGACACAAAATGACAGAAAAAAGACGCAAAATAACTAAAAAAAAGACACAAAATAACTGAAAAAAGACACAAAATGACAAAAAAAAACCTAAATTACTTTAAAAAAAAAGAAAGAAAATTACACAAAAAAGACACAAAATTACTAAAAAGGACACAAAATGACCAAAAAAACCTAAATTACTTAAGAAAAGACACAAAATTACAAAAAACTACACAAAATGACCAAAAAAATACACAAAATAACTAAAAAAGACACAAAATAACTAAAAAAATCAAAGAAAATGACAGAAAAAAACCTAAATTACTTTAAAAAGACACAAAATGACAGAAAAAAGACGCAAAATAACTAAAAAAAGACACAAAATAACTGAAAAAAGACACAAAATGACAAAAAAAAACCTAAATTACTTTAAAAAAAAGAAAGAAAATTACACAAAAAAGACACAAAATTACTAAAAAGGACACAAAATGACCAAAAAAACCTAAATTACTTAAGAAAAGACACAAAATTACTAAAAACTACACAAAATGACCAAAAAAGGACACAAATTAACTAAAAAAGACACAAAATGACAGAAAAAGACACAAAATAACTAAAGAAGACAAAATTAACAAAAAAGACACAAAATAACTAAAAAAGACACAAAATGACCAAAAAAATACACAAAATGACAGAAAAAAAAGACACAAAATAACTAGAAAAAAGACAGAAAATAACTAAAAAAGACACAAAATAACTAAAAAAGACAAAATGAGCAAAAAAAGACACAAAAAATTAAAAAGACACAAAATGACCAAAAAAGACACAAAATAACTAAAAAAGACACAAAATGACAGAAAAAAGACACAAAATAACTAAAAAAAGACACAAAATGACCAAAGAAAGACAGAAAATAACTAAAAAGGACAAAAAATGACAAAAAAGATAGAAAATAACTAAAGAAAAGACAAAATTACAAAAAAGACACAAAATAACTAAAAAAGACAAAATGAACAAAAAAGACACAAAACATTAAAAAGACAAAAAATTACCAAAAAAAGACACAAAATAACTAAAAAAAGACACAAAATAACTAAAAAAAGACACAAAATAACTAAAAAGACACAAAATGACCAAAAAAAGACATAAAATAACTAAAAAGGATACAAATTGACAAAGAAAGACACAAAATGACAAAAAAGACACAAAATGACAGAAAAAAAGACACAAAATAACTAAAAAAATCAAACAAAATGACAGAAAAAAACCTAAATTACTTTAAAAAGACACAAAATGACAGAAAAAAGACGCAAAATAACTAAAAAAAGACACAAAATAACTGAAAAAAGACACAAAATGACAAAAAAAAACCTAAATTACTTTAAAAAAAAGAAAGAAAATTACACAAAAAAGACACAAAATTACTAAAAAGGACACAAAATGACCAAAAAAACCTAAATTACTTAAGAAAAGACACAAAATTACAAAAAACTACACAAAATGACCAAAAAAATACACAAAATAACTAAAAAAGACACAAAATAACTAAAAAAATCAAAGAAAATGACAGAAAAAAACCTAAATTACTTTAAAAAGACACAAAATGACAGAAAAAAGACGCAAAATAACTAAAAAAAGACACAAAATAACTGAAAAAAGACACAAAATGACAAAAAAAAAACTAAATTACTTTAAAAAAAAGAAAGAAAATTACACAAAAAAGACACAAAATTACTAAAAAGGACACAAAATGACCAAAAAAACCTAAATTACTTAAGAAAAGACACAAAATTACTAAAAACTACACAAAATGACCAAAAAAGGACACAAATTAACTAAAAAAGACACAAAATGACAGAAAAAGACACAAAATAACTAAAGAAGACAAAATTAACAAAAAAGACACAAAATAACTAAAAAAGACACAAAATGACCAAAAAAATACACAAAATGACAGAAAAAAAAGACACAAAATAACTAGAAAAAAGACAGAAAATAACTAAAAAAGACACAAAATAACTAAAAAAGACAAAATGAGCAAAAAAAGACACAAAAAATTAAAAAGACACAAAATGACCAAAAAAGACACAAAATAACTAAAAAAGACACAAAATGACAGAAAAAAGACACAAAATAACTAAAAAAAGACACAAAATGACCAAAGAAAGACAGAAAATAACTAAAAAGGACAAAAAATGACAAAAAAGATAGAAAATAACTAAAGAAAAGACAAAATTACAAAAAAGACACAAAATAACTAAAAAAGACAAAATGAACAAAAAAGACACAAAAAATTAAAAAGACAAAAAATTACCAAAAAAAGACACAAAATAACTAAAAAAAGACACAAAATAACTAAAAAAAGACACAAAATAACTAAAAAGACACAAAATGACCAAAAAAAGACATAAAATAACTAAAAAGGATACAAATTGACAAAGAAAGACACAAAATGACAAAAAAGACACAAAATGACAGAAAAAAAGACACAAAATAACTAAAAAAATCAAACAAAATGACAGAAAAAAACCTAAATTACTTTAAAAAGACACAAAATGACAGAAAAAAGACGCAAAATAACTAAAAAAAGACACAAAATAACTGAAAAAAGACACAAAATGACAAAAAAAAACCTAAATTACTTTAAAAAAAAGAAAGAAAATTACACAAAAAAGACACAAAATTACTAAAAAGGACACAAAATGACCAAAAAAACCTAAATTACTTAAGAAAAGACACAAAATTACAAAAAACTACACAAAATGACCAAAAAAATACACAAAATAACTAAAAAAGACACAAAATAACTAAAAAAATCAAAGAAAATGACAGAAAAAAACCTAAATTACTTTAAAAAGACACAAAATGACAGAAAAAAGACGCAAAATAACTAAAAAAAGACACAAAATAACTGAAAAAAGACACAAAATGACAAAAAAAACCTAAATTACTTTAAAAAAAAGAAAGAAAATTACACAAAAAAGACACAAAATTACTAAAAAGGACACAAAATGACCAAAAAAACCTAAATTACTTAAGAAAAGACACAAAATTACAAAAAACTACACAAAATGACCAAAAAAATACACAAAATAACTAAAAAAGACACAAAATGACCAAAAAAAGACACAAATTAACTAAAAAGGACACAAAATGACCAAAAAAAGACATAAAATAACTAAAAAGGACACAAAATGACCAAAGAAAGACACAAAATGACTAAAAAAGACACAAAATTACTACAAAAGACACAAAATGACCAAAGAAAGACACAAAATGACAAAAAAAGACACAAAATGACAGAAAAAAAACTAAATTACTTTAAAAAGACACAAAATGACCGAAAAAAGACACAAAATTACTAAAGAAAACACAAAATGACGGAGAAAACACACAAAATGACGGAAAAAAACACACAAAATGACTAAAAAGACACAAAATGACCAAAAAAAGACACAAAATAACTAAAAAAATCAAACAAAATGACACAAAAAAACCTAAATTACTTTAAAAAGACACAAAATGACAGAAAAAAGACACAAAATGACAGAAAAAAGACACAAATTAACTAAAAAGGACACAAAAAGACATTAAATAACTAAAAAGGAGACAAAATGACTAAAAAAGACACAAAATAACAAAAAAAAATCACACAAAATTACTAAAGAAGACACAAAATGACCAAAAAATACACAAAATAACTAAAAAAGACACAAAATGACCAAAAAAAGACAGAAAATAACTAAGAATGTAGGAAATGGTCTGCTCCAATATATTTGTGTATGGTTGTCAGTGCCAAGGGAAAGAGAGAAAGATGGCCTGTATTTTGCATTTTGTTGTCCAAGTAGCTGTTACTTTGTTCAGTGACAGTAAAGTTCAATGTAATCACTTCTAATGACTGCTGATTGAGGGTGGGTGGTGGCAGCGGGGCTCAGTGGGGCTCAGCAGCCCTAAAGCTCTGACCCTAGACTGGCCCCTGTTGCATCCAATGATAAGAGCCCATGGAAAACATGACTAACATCAGGGGGACCAGGTTCATAGAGAAAACAATGAGCAGACTTTAAAAATGCTCCTTATTCATTCATTGTTGGGAACTAAATGTAAAGTTGGAGCTCTTATTGAAGAGAACTGGAGATGTTTTGTTCTTTCAGATGGAGGATGGCTTCCCTCCACATCCTCCCAAAACAAGCAAGAATTATAGATTCTGTAGAAACTGGAAACATTCCTTCATATTAAATAGTTCAGAAGCTGCTGAGAAGAAATATGACAGAAATAATTGATTGAAGCTACAAACAAATAAACTCCAGTGACATAATTTCCAGTAGAAGACAAATATTACACAGTTCAAGTGTTCCTTTTCTACGTGTTGTTTCAGATATTTAAAACAGATTAAATGAACCATCAAATGTTGTGCTGTCCACCGTTTGTGTTCCCTCGTAACGTGCTGCTCTAAACACATTTCTACATCATATTTCTCCTTCATATTACTTCTAACGGCAAATTATTAGAACAAAAACATTCTCTGACATTCAGCACTAACCTGCTGTATTCCATCTGATATAGTATTCATCATTCCAGAGAGAAAATATACATCACCTACTTTGTATCGTAGCTAGATACCAAAGTTTCTAACATGACAAATATGTCAGGAGGAATTTTGGAAATGGAAACAACAAACATTTACAATATTTGTTTTAGGAATCGTGGAGTCAAACATTCAAAGCCTCTTCAGTTTAAACTCTTGAGTCAGTAGAAGCATCAGATAGCTTCATAACAATGCTGCAAAAGAAAAAAACACTGAATATATATTAGTTATTGTCTGATGGTTGAAAGAGAGATACTTTTATACATGTATTGTACTTATGTTTTCATAAACAGCTGCCAGGTGACTGGATGAACTATGTGTCTATCAGCGTCTATCACAGGCTGCTGCAGCCAGTTGGGAGAAGAGCTAAAACATCTTCCATCAGGAAAAGCCTTCAGTGTTCTTTGATCTTCCTTTAATGAAGAAGAAACTCTCTGTTTTAATAGAACTGATGATATTGCAGCACCTTCACTCGCCTCTTTCTCTGTTTCATTGTCTCATACAACAACAATAAAGATTTGACCTGAGCAACATTATTGTTTCCAACAAACTGCTGTCGTCACACACATCTAAAGCGTCGCCGTAGCAACCAGAAGCTCCTCCCAGGACACTGATTGGTCCAAACCACTGGTGGTTCAGACCCAAACACATGACCTGAAGCCTGACAAGGATTTCTGTGATATGTGAGTCCAAGTGAAAGAGAACGGACCGACAAACTGGGTTACAGATCTGTGCTCAGGCAAACTCAGAAAACAAAGGAACCAAACTACATCTGAAACCTCAATCATGATTTAAATTCAGCTGATATACACTGTGTGTGAGCACAACACAGGAACTGACCTCAGAGTCTCCAGTCTGCAGTTTGGACTCTCCAGTCCAGCACACAGCCGCTTCACTCCTGAATCCTGCAGGTAGTTGTTACTCAGGTCCAGCTCTCTCAGATGGGAGGGGTTGGACTTCAGAGCTGAGGCCACGACTTCACAGCCAGTCTCAGAGAGTCCACAGTGAGAAAGTCTGTGATTACAGATAATATAACATTTAAATAAAACCAGTTCTAACACTTTGTTCTGATCTCTTTTCATCTCACATTTAATTCATTTATTGACTCATGATGCATTTACAGTAGAATTACTTCTAAAGATTGTAATATTATCATTTGTTGACTGATTGAACGGGCTGAAGTTCATGTTTTGGAGCTAAAACTCTTTTTTGAGCTCGGTTAGCTTCGTTAGCGCCATTAGCGCAGCTACAGTCAAACTGGAGCGGTCCGTTTATTAAACAAAAGGAGCAGTGCGACAAATTAACTGCGTACCTGTGAAGTGTGTACTTGTGTCTGTGTTGTTAAAGTTTATCGTTACTAGAGAGCAGGGGTCTCAAACTCAAATTACCTGGGGGCCGCTGGAGGCAGTATCAAAATCACCAAAAAAAGACACAAAATGACAGAAAAAAAACTAAATTACTTAAAAAAGACACAAAATAACAAAAGAAAAAGACAGAAAATCACTAAAAAGGACACAAAATGACAAAAAAAGACAGAAAATAACTAAAACAGACAAAATTACCAAAAAAGACACAAAATAACTAAAAAAGACAAAAAGAACAAAAAAGACATAATAACTAAAAAGACACAAAATGACCAAAAAAGACACAAAATAACTAAAAAGACACAAAATGACCAAAAAAGACACAAAATAACTAAAAAGACACAAAATGACCAAAAAAGACACAAAATAACTAAAAAAGACACAAACTGACCAAGAAAATACACAAAATGACAGAAAATAACTAAATTACTTTAAAAAGACACAAAATGACAGAAAAAAAAGACACAAAATAACTAAAAAAAATCACACAAAATGACAGAAAAAAACATAAATTACTTTCAAAAAAGACACAAATTGACAGAAGAAAGACACAAAATGACTAAAAAGGACACAAAATGGCAAAAAAAGGACACAAAATAACTAAAAAGGATACAAAATGACCGCAGAAAGACACAAAATGACAGAAAAAAAACTAAATTACTAAAAAAGACACAGAATGAACAAAAAAGACACAAAATAACTTTAAAAAATCACACAAAATGACAGAAAAAAAGATAAATTACTTTAAAAAATGCCACAAATTGACAGAAAAAAGACACAAATTAACTAAAAAGGACACAAAATGACAAAAAAAGAACACAAAATAACTAAAAAGGATATAAAATGACCAAAGAAAGACACAAAATGACAGGAAAAAAGACACAAAATGACAGAAAAAAAACCTAAATTACTTTAAAAAAAAAAAGAAACAAAATGACAGAAAAAAAGACAAAACATTACTAAAAAGGACACAAAATGACCAAAAAAGGACACAAACTAACTAAAAAGACACAAAATGACAGAAAAAAGACACAAAATAACTTAAAAAATCACACAAAATGACCAAAAAAACCTAAGTTATTAAGCTAGTTTAAAAAAGCTAGTAACCTAAGCTAGTTTAAAAAAAGACACAAAATGACAGAAAAAAGACAAAAAAAATACTAAAAAAGACACAAAATGACCAAAAAAAGACAAAATAACTAAAAAGACACAAAATGACCAAAAAAGACACAAAATAACTAAAAAGACACAAAATGACAGAAAAAAACCTAAATTACTTAAAAAAGAAAAAAAATGACAGAAAAAAGACACAAAATAAAAAAAAAATCACACAAAATGACCAAAAAAACCTATGTTACGTTAAAAAAAGACACAAAATGACCAAAAAAGGACACAAAATAACTAAAAAGACACAAAATGACCAAAAAAAGACACAGAATGACCAAAAAAGACACAAAATGACCAAAAAGGACACAAAATAACAAAAAAGACACAATATGACCAAAAAAAAAACTAAATTACTGAAAAAAAGACACAAAATGACCAATAAAAGACACAAATTAATTAAAAAGGACACAAAATGACCAAAAAAAGACACAAATTAACTAAAAAGGACACCAAATGACCAAAAAAAGACATAAAGTGACAGAAAAAAAGACACAAAATAACTAAAAAGGACACAAAATGACCAAAAAAAGACATAAAATGACAGAAAAAAAGACACAAAATAACTAAAAAAATCACACAAAATGACAGAAAAAAGACACAAAATTACTATAAAAAGACACAGAATGAACAAAAAAGACACAAAATAACTAAAAAGACACAAAATGATGAATAATCACACAAAATGACAGAAAAAAAACCTAAATTACTTAAAAAAGAAAAAAAATGACAGAAAAAAGACACAAAATAACTAAAAAAATCACACAAAATGACCAAAAAAACCTAAGTTACTTTAAAAAAAGACACAAAATGACCAAAAAAGGACAGAAAATAACTAAAAAAGACACAAAATTACTAAAAAAAGACACAGAATGAACAAAAAAGACACAAAATAACTTAAAAGACACAAAATGACAGAAAAAAACCTAAATTACTTAAAAAAGAAAAATAATGACAGAAAAAAGACACAAAATAACTAAAAAAATCACACAAAATGACCAAGAAAACCTAAGTTACTTTAAAAAAAGACAAAATGACCAAAAAAGGACACAAAATAACTAATAAGACACAAAATGACCAAAAAAAGACACAAAATGACCAAAAAAGGACAGAAAATAACTAAAAAAGACACAAAATTACTAAAAAAAGACACAGAATGAACAAAAAAGACACAAAATAACTTAAAAGACACAAAATGACAGAAAAAAACCTAAATTACTTAAAAAAGAAAAATAATGACAGAAAAAAGACACAAAATAACTAAAAAAATCACACAAAATGACCAAGAAAACCTAAGTTACTTTAAAAAAAGACAAAATGACCAAAAAAGGACACAAAATAACTAATAAGACACAAAATGACCAAAAAAAGTAACAAAATGACCAAAAAAGGACACAAAATAACTAAAAAGACACAAAATGACCAAAAAAAGACACAAAATGACCAAAAAAAGACACAAAATAACAAAAAAGACACAAAATGACCAAAAAAAGACACAAAATGACAGAAAAAAAACTAAATTACTTTAAAAAGACACAAAATGACCGAAAAAAGACACAAAATTACTAAAGAAAACACAAAATGACAGAGAAAACACACAAAATGACGGAAAAAAAAACACACAAAATGACTAAAAAGACACAAAATGACCAAAAAAAGACACAAAATAACTAAAAAAATCAAACAAAATGACACAAAAAAACCTAAATTACTTTAAAAAGACACAAAATGACAGAAAAAAGACACAAAATGACAGAAAAAAGACACAAATTAACTAAAAAGGACACAAAAAGACATTAAATAACTAAAAAGGAGACAAAATGACTAAAAAAGACACAAAATAACTAAAAAAAATCACACAAAATTACTAAAGAAGACACAAAATGACCAAAAAATACACAAAATAACTAAAAAAGACACAAAATGACCAAAAAAAGACACAAAATAACAAAAAAGACTAAATTACTTAAAAAAAGACACAAAATGACTAAAAAGACACAAAATGACCAATAAATGACACAGAATAACTAAGAATGTAGGAAATGGTCTGCTCCAATATATTTGTGTATGGTTGTCAGTGCCAAGGGAAAGAGAGAAAGATGGCCTGTATTTAGCATTTTGTTGTCCAAGTAGCTGTTACTTTGTTCAGTGACAGTAAAGTTCAATGTAATCACTTCTAATGACTGCTGATTGAGGGTGGGTGGTGGCAGCGGGGCTCAGTGGGGCTCAGCAGCCCTAAAGCTCTGACCCTAGACTGGCCCCTGTTGCATCCAATGATAAGAGCCCATGGAAAACATGACTAACATCAGGGGGACCAGGTTCATAGAGAAAACAATGAGCAGACTTTAAAAATGCTCCTTATTCATTCATTGTTGGGAACTAAATGTAAAGTTGGAGCTCTTATTGAAGAGAACTGGAGATGTTTTGTTCTTTCAGATGGAGGATGGCTTCCCTCCACATCCTCCCAAAACAAGCAAGAATTATAGATTCTGTAGAAACTGGAAACATTCCTTCATATTAAATAGTTCAGAAGCTGCTGAGAAGAAATAAGACAGAAATAATTGATTGAAGCTACGTTGAGAACAATAAAACTCCAGTGACATAATTTCCAGTAGAAGACAAATATTACATGTGTGTGTGTCTCTACAGAGAATAATAAATAGAGAGGTTATAGAAACATGATGCAGACACTGTATACGATGTCAAACAGGCTGTGTGTTGTGATTCAATGATGAGTGTGGAAACATTTCCAGCACACACTCTTTAGTTTTCTGGGCTGGATTTGTATGAAGCCTCCATCACTCCAACAGAGACAGATAGGAGATGATGACGTTGGCAGTTTAATGGAGAATGTTTTCAATACGCAGGTTTAATGGTAGTTGAAGAAAAGGTTTGTATTCTGCAGCTTTTATACTGTGCATGTGTGTAAAGTGTGTATCTTTACTCTAACACTGATGCTTCAGCTTTACATTGCTGTATAATGTTGATGAATCTGGACTTACTCAGCTTTCCTGCAGTTCCTCACAGCTGGAACCAGTCTCCATCGTCCCGCCTCTGATGTGTTGTAGTTCTTCAGGTCCAACTCATCCAGAACCTCCTCTGACATCTGCAGCATGTAGGCCAGAGCTGAGCAGTGGATCTCAGAGAGTTTATTCTCTGATCTGTTCTCTGACTTCAGGAACTCTTGGATCTCCTGATGGACTGAGAGGTCGTTCATCTCCGTCAGACAGTGGAAGATGTTGATGCTTCTGTCAGGAGAGATCTTCATGAATCTGCCAGGAGATTCTTCAGTCTTCATCTCCTTCAGGTTGTTGATGGCTCTCTGGAGGACTTCTGGCCTGTTGTCTGTCTGACCCAGCAGGCCTCCTAACAGTCTCTGGTTGGACTCCAGAGAGAGGCCATGAAGGAAGCGGACAAACAGGTCCAGGTGGCCATTTTCACTTTCAAGGGATTTCTTCATGGCTGCACTCAGGAAGACATCCAGAGATGGGTAATCGTTTTCTTCTTCTTCTTCTTCTTCTTCCCCTCGGAAGTAATCCAGAGATGGTCGGTAATCTAATTTAATTATGGCTCTCCTCAGGAAGTCAGGAAGGGACGGGTCACTGTTTTTATTGTCCCAGTCTGTCCCCAGAAAAGCCCTCAGCACCTCTGTGTTCCTGGTGGTGTAACAGTGGAACATGTAGACTGCAGCCAGAAACTCCTGAACGCTCAGATGAACGAAGCAGTAGACTGTTTTCTGGAAGATCACACTCTCTCTTCTGAAGATCTCTGTACAAACTCCTGAGTACACCGAGGCCTCTGTGACATGGAGACCACAGCGCTCCAGGTCTTCTTGGTAGAACATGATGTTTCCTTCCTGCAGCTGTTCAAACGCCAGCCTCCCCAGCTTCAGAAGAACTTCTCTGTCAGCCTCCATCAGCTCCTGTGGACTCGTCTCATGTCCCTCATCATACTTCTGCTTCTTCTTCTTGGTCTGAACCAGCAGGAAGTGTGAGTACAGGTCAGTCAGGGTCTTGGGCAGCTCTCCTCTCTGCTCTGTAGTCAACATGTGGTCCAGAACTGTAGCAGTGATCCAGCAGAAGACTGGGATCAGACACATGATGTGGAGGCTCCTGGATGTCTGGATGTGTGAGATGATTGTGCTGGAGCGCTCTTCATCACTGACCCTCCTCCTGAAGTACTCCTCCTTCTGGGCCTCAGTGAAGCCTCGTACTTCTGTCACCCTGTCGACACACTCAGGAGGGATCTGATTGGCCGCCGCGGGTCGGGAAGTTATCCAGACGAGAGCCGAGGGAAGCAGATTCCCCTCGATGAGGTTTGTCAGCAGCACGTTGACTGATGACTTCTGTGTGACATCAGACACAACCTCCTTGTTGGTGAAATCCAGAGAAAGTCTGCTTTCATCCAGGCCGTCAAAGATGAAGAGAAGTTTAGAGACGGCCAGCTTCTCTGCTGGGACCTTCTGTAATGTTGGATGGAAAACATGGAGCAGCTCCAGAAGACTGTACTGCTCATCTCTGATCAAGTTCAGCTCCCTGAAGGAAAGCAGAACCACCACACTGACATCTTGGTTCTCCAAACCCTCTGCCCAGTCCAGACTGAACTTCTGCACCGAGAAGGTTTTTCCAACGCCAGCGACGCCGTTGGTCAGAACCACTCTGATGGGTCCCTGTTGGTCAGGTAAGGCTTTAAAGATGTCCTGGCACCTGATTGGAGCGTCGTGGACGGTCTTCTTCTTGGAAGCTGTCTCCAGCTGCCTCTCCTCATGTTGGGTATTAACCTCTTCACTCTGTCCCTCTGTGATGTAGAGCTCAGTGTAGATCCTGTTGAGGAGGGTTCCACTTCCTGTTGCATCACTTCCTTCAGTCACACGTTCACATCTCCTCCTCAGACTGATCTTATAATCATCTAAAACCTCCTGCAGACCACCAGCCACTAAAAACAGGAACAAGATGAAAAGCATAAAAGAGATTATATTTATTACCAATATGAAGAATCCATATTAGAACTTATGAAGTAGTAAAGTTTATAAAGTAATCTTCTGTTATTGAGCTAAAAAACAACATCAAAGTGATTTTAACATTCATGGTTTTGTTTTTCATTGAAGAGAAGAAAAGATGTTTTCTGGGGAACATCAGAAATGCTCCTTTTCCTCTCAGCCTCTGACTGTGTGTTGGTTGTTTGTTTGATTGACAGCAGGAGGCTGAGCCTCAGCAGCTTTAGTCAGTAGAAACTTTTATGTGAAGCAGCAGCAACACCAGATGTTTGTTTAAATCAGCAGTACGTGAACAAGGCTCTGAAATGCTTTATTTCACATATTACTGAGTGCCTTAAATCAGTAAAAGGTCAAATAAAGCTGATATCTTGAAGTTTAAACTTGGACACAGCAGGAAAAATAAACTCCCAACCACAAAGATTCAGTAAGAATCTCCTAAAGCACTGAGAACTTTCTCTCTGGTTGCAGCAGAGACACACGTGTTGATCCAGTCACTTTAGTTACAGACATGGTTTGGTTTGAGGGAGGAGATCATCTCAGGCCGGACCGTTACATGTAAAACCAGCAAGAGACAAGCATGCTGAAAGCTGCAGCTTCTAAAGTGAAGCAGAGAATGTTTGTTAGCAGAGGTTGTTGAAGTGAGAGGAGCCTGTTAAACATGTGACATGAAGACATCAGCAGACAGACGGACAGTCTCACTCAGTTCACTGCTGCTCTGACTGGCTGTCTGCAGTCCCAGTCTGCTTCTGGGTCTCTGTCCACACTGGGGACAGGAGGAGTCTCCTGGTGAAGCAGACTGGTCCCAGTATGAGCTGATGTGTCCACAGCTGCTAGAGACGGGATCCTTCAGGACGTCCTGACAGGAAGCACTGCAGGACGGCTGCTCCTCCTCATCACTCCTCTTCCTCTCTCTGTCAACACATTTCTTTATCACTAAGTGGAAACACTTCACACTCCCATACTGCTGGAATTTAATACATGTTATATTTACAGTCAATTAACTGTTATCATATCTATCTATCATACTGACACTCCTTTCAAAATAAACTTTACCAGATATACAAAATAAAAGCTATTTACAAAACACAATAAAGAAGAAAAGCTTTACACCTGTTCCCAGTTCATGTTGAAGGAATGGATGTAAATATGTAACTGGAGGTGTTCAGTTTCACATCATTGGGAATGTAGCAGTCATTCAGTATTTTCTTCAACATTTCTAGATGGGAAATGTTCATGTTTATGGAGAGAAAAAGAATACAAGTAATAGGACTATACATTTAAATAATACATATCAGTTAGTGTATTCCATTACAGTTGCAAATTAAATGTGTGGTATTCTGAAAACAGTTACCTGAACTGATTACTTTATTTCTTACAACAAGGCAGTCATGTTTTTGGTTTGTTTGTCTGTTTATCAGCAGGATTACAACAAAAAAAAGCCAATTTTTTTATGAACCCTAGTTAGGGCTCTGTTAAATGTTGGCTCAGATCACAATCACAGGCTTCATGTACACATTCATTTTAGCTCCTGTTAACATTGTTGGCCGACCTTCACAGTTTTTCTGTAATTGCTCCCAAATTCACACGAGGCATGCATTTCCCATAAACAGATTACTTTATTAAAAAGTTCAGATGGGTTATTTTTAGTTTTCTGTCTGTCTCTATTGTAAACTATCAAAGAAGACATACGTATAATTCTCATGTTGTAAAAAGAGACGTGGCCTAAATATACATGAGTGTATAGTTAATGAGCTGATAACATTTAGATCAGCACGGCCCATGGATGTTCCTGTTCCTTCTTGAGCTTCACCAACAATAAATGGTGAAGAGCATCTAAGCTCAAAGTTACACTTACTAATAATAATTAAAAACTTTTGATTATTACAAAACTTATTATATAACATTTCGCATAGATTTTATAAAGTAATAGCAGTTTGTGAAAAAAAACTGTCAACACATATTTCATATCAATGCTTTTTCACCACGTTTCACAATTATGATTCAAGATGGCACCTGCTGGTCAAAACAGCTGATCTGAGAAGCCGTACCAACAAAATATTAGGAAATTAATTGTATATTTGGAGCACACATATGGCAGATTCTGAAGAGTTACACATCTTTACAAATTATCTTATTTGAAGGAAGTTCTAAATACTGTTAGTGTAGATCATAAGGAGGGTTATTATTATTATTATTATTATTATTATTATTATTATTATTAATAATAATAATAATAATAATAATAATAATAATAATAATAAATCCTCTTAGATTGGATAACAGGTTTTCTCAGTCAGTGGTTCTCAGCTGGTCGGCCTCAGGACCCTCCTTTTCCCTCAGACATGAAGTTGTAACACAAATTTCTGAAAATCGTTAAACATCCAAATTTATTTTGCAAGAAAACTGGAGCAATACACAATGACTTCATGCACTGTTAAAAACATGAAATAAACACACACAAAGTGCAACAAAAAGTGCAACTAAGCTAAAGGCAGACTTAACTTTAGAGTGAGTTTACAAGGTTTCTATCTTGTTATACGTTTATGTGCTTTTTAAACAAGTTCACTGTTGATGCTCATCAAGCTTCAGTAATATATATCTAACTTTATGAAGACTTTTGTTTTCTTTAGATAGATAAAAAGCCAAACTTATCTTGAATGACAGATTTATGCTTTTAAACAAGTTAAAGTGGGGATGCTTTAACTTGTAAGTGTAGCAGAGATGACTCTAACAGGGGAAACAGAAGCTACTGAACAGCTTTCTGTTATCAACTAACAGGCTATTCACTCCTTAGCAATGACAGTTAGCTCTTAAAGTTGTGTACTTCCCTGATTCCTGTGGTCTATGTCTAGTACCATCAGGTTGAATTCACTTATTGTAAGTCGCTTTGGACAAAAGCGTCTGCTAAATGACATGTAATGTAATGTAATATTCAGAGACACTGTGTAATGGGAAATACATGCCCTTCAAAGTAACCAACAGTTGAGAATCACTGTTCTAGGTGACTAACAGCTCTCACTGATAAAAAGAGGAAGATGGAACAAAGGATTCCTCTTGTCTGTGTCATGACAAAAACATTGGCAGACAAAACTGAAAATGAGTCACAAAAATGATTTAGTATCAGTTCTTACTTTGTGTCTGAGGGTCCAGGTTCAGGACTGAAGGTTGGAGGCGTTATCATTGACCAGTCACTCTTCATGGACAGACAGCCGGACACTAGAGACTCTGCTCCGTCCTCCTCTTCCTCCACACAACCACTCATCTTCTGATCTGAAGTCAGTCTGAGAGGGAAAACAGCAGCACTGACTGTTAACTCTGAACATTACAGGAGAACAAGTCTGTTCACGCCCAAAACTTAGAGACAAGGAAGTAACACACACAAACACACAAACACACACACCTACACACAGAAACTGTGCAGATCCGGGGAGTCTCCACGGGTCGTTAAAGTTGTAATAAGAACAGAAAACAAGTCTTTACCGTCACACTGCACGTTTATTTTATGCAGGGGAAGCTCAAACACCATTTATATGCCAGACTTGAAGGTAAAAAAAAGAAAAACAACGTAAAGATGGTTACGGAGGAGTTCTGTCCAGCCCGGGAAAAAGTACAGTCAACCTCAAATACGACCTTACGTTACCGTCGTAACCAAAAGAAACACAAGTAATTTAAAGTGAAAGTACTCAGAAGGCGATCATTACAACACACACACACACACACAGCAGAGTAAACCAGTGAGCCCTCCTCTTCCTTCGGTCTTGTTCTTAGTTTACAGCAGCTCTACTGTCATTTATTCAGCCATCATGACTTTGTGTGCTGATTAAAACTCACCGTGTCGGCTTCACCGTGTCCTCCTCCATGTTCTCTTCTCTTCCTCCACATGGAGTCTGATTAAAACTCACCGTGTCCTCCTCCATGTTCTCCTCCTAAACATGGAGTCTGAGCTGACTGACTCTTTCACTTTCAGTCACTGTTGCTCCTCCCCTCCTCCCCTCCTCCCCTCTCCATTTACAAGAAGTCAGGCTGTTTTTATTAGAGAGAGAGACCGAAGGAAGAGGAGGGCTCACTGGTTTACTGTACTGTATGCTGTGTGTGTGTGTGTGTGTGTGTGTGTGTGTGTAGACCATGATGTGTTCTTTTGCCTTGAACAGGTTTTAATTAAAACAACTTTTAAAAAGGAAATGTTGTTTTCTCATCTTAATGTATAAATCATATTATATCACATCTACTTGGTCTCAGACCGAAGCACCTTGTGTATATATATATATATATATATATATATATATACATATGTGTGTGTAAATTAAATAAAATATAAAAAATCTCAAATTAATATAATAAAAAAAAATATATAATAATAATAATAATAATAATAATAATAATAACAATAATAATAATACTACAACTACTGATCCAAAATGTAAATTAATTAAAATATTAAAAATCTAAAATTAATATAATAGTAAAAAAGTATTATTATTATTATTATTATTATTTTTATTATTATTATTATTATTATTATTATGAATAAGATAATAATAATAACAATAATAATAATAATAATAATATGCTGGGCATACTACAACTACTGATCCATATTGTAAATTAATTAAAATATTAAAAATCTCAAATGGATATAATAATAAAAAATATAGATAATAATAATAAAATCATCAATATAAAATAAAGCCATGTATATCATATAAATAGTTTTGTAATAATAATGTAATGATGTTATTATATTATATTATTATATATAATATTATATATTCTATAATATCATTTTGTTGTAGTAATAAAAATGTAAATAAATAATAATAATAATAACAATAATAATAATAATAATAATAATCATAATAAGTAAAGTGACAAAGTAATAAAGACGTATAAATAAATAAATAAATAAATAAATAAATAAATAAATAAATAGGAATAATGACCAAAAGAGAAAAAAGTGTTTATTTATAAAGCACCTTTCAAAATAAACTTACAGAAACCTTTTGGGGGTTCTGGGGAGAAACAACATCAGATTATAATGAAGTTTATCTTCTTCTTTAGTGCTGCAAGTTCATAAAAAAATGTGCTATTATTTACATTTTAATACACAAATTGTATAATCCAGTTTGTAATTCAATTCTGCTCTTAGGAGGAAAAAAATACTTTAAGATAAACTAAGGAAACATTTATTTGTCATTTGTTTGTTCCTTTTTTCTGTTCCGTGTCGTTAGAATTTACAAGGAGTCCCTGAAGGTTGCATGAGTGAATTACCAGACTGTCGCCACACGGCGGCGCTGTTTCACCGTAGAGATCTATGGTGGTTCCACCATAGATCTCTATGGTTCCTGCACGGTGACTGTCAAGTTATTGAAGGTAAGCTGGTAACAGACCGGAAACCAGATCATATGCCTTTAAAAATAAAACCCCTTAAATGTAAACTTCAAGAGATAAAAATAATTGTTTTAAATTAAATGTTTTAGATTAATCCAGCATAAACTATAACTCTAGATTTACTGGATGTACCTGGATGTATCTGTATTATTAAAATAAAATCACAATAATGTCAAGTTGAGTTAATTAGAAATGAACACATTTAGTGCAGTAAAACAACAACAACAACAACAACAACAACAACAACAACATTTCCCTGAGTTGTAGTGGAGTAGAAATGTTTCTGTTTAGATATATTGAATGTACCTGGATGTATTTGTATTATTATATGAATTATTCTTATTATTTTCTTATATATCAGTATTTTTCAATTTATTGTTATTCATTTATTAATTGTTTACACATTCTTTCTAGTTTTTCTAAAAGTGATTATCATTAAAAGTTTTTACACAAGCAAATGTTAATTAAAATCATAATAATGTCAAGTTAAGTAGAAATGAAGCAAATAACATTTAGTGACAACAACAACAACAACAACAACAACAACAATGTAACCATAAGTGTGTGTGTGTTTCTGTGTGTGTGTGTGTGTGTGTGTATATGTGATGAAAATAATAAAAATAAATAATAATAAATATTTCATAAGTAAAGCATGATAAAAATATATATTTACATAAATATATATATATATAAATATATATATATATATATATATATATATATATATATATATATATATATATAAAATATAATAGCAAATGAATAAATAAAAGAGAAGATGTTGTAACAATAAGAGCAGAAAATCTTTAAAAATGGTTTAAGACAGTAAAAGCCAAATTAAACAGATAAATCTTAAAAATATGAACCGTCTCTGATGCCCTCATGGTAACATACAATTACTAAAGTAAACTACAAATATAATAAAATACATCGATAATTTACCTACTTTTCTGTTTTCACATTTGAGTCATGTTGTATCTTGATTTAGGCTTTTATTCGGAAAGAGCCTAACCGGAAGTCCCATGCCTCTCGGGTCCCGAAGAGAGAAAAGAGAGAAAGTCTTTATTTTTCTGTTGTTGTCGCCGTTGAAGTGAACAGGAGCCGACATGTGTCCCGGTAAGTCTCTGGTCCCGGTAAACACTCACACACTCGCGGCTTCTGTCCGTTTTCACACCTTATTAACGGAAATAAAGTGTGATTTGTTTCCAGATTTGTGCTCTGGATCATTCCTGGAGAATGAAAAGACAAAGTGAAGAGAAGAGAAGCAGAAACACTTTGTTCACTGTGTTCCGCCTCGGATCCGCCTCTCCAACATCTCCAGCGGCTTTTATGCGACTGGAGACACTAAAACACTAAATAATGGCGTTCTTCGTGAAAAAGAAGAAATTCAAGTTCCAGACTCATCTGACGCTGGAGGAGCTGACGGCGGTTCCTTTTGTCAACGGAGTCCTCTTCTGCAAGATCAGGCTGCTGGACGGAGACTTCATGGCCACTTCTTCCAGGTAAAAACACCTCAAACACCCCAAATATCACCCCAAACACCTCCAAATCACTACAAAACACCTCCAAATCACTACAAAACACCTCAAACACCTCAAATATCACCCCAAACACCTCCAAATCACTACAAAACACCTCCAAATCACTACAAAACACCTCAAACACCTCAAATATCACCCCAAAACACCTCCAAATCACTACAAAACACCTCCAAATCACTACAAAACACCTCAAACACCTCAAATATCACCCCAAACACCTCCAAATCACTACAAAACACCTGAAAACCACTACAAAACACCTCAAACACCCCAAATATCACCCCAAACACCTCCAAATCACTACAAAACACCTGAAAACCACTACAAAACACCTCAAACACCCCAAATATCACCCCAAAACACCTCCAAATCACTACAAAACACCTCAAACACCTCAAATATCACCCCAAAACACCTCCAAATCACTACAAAACACCTCCAAATCACTACAAAACACCTCAAACACCTCAAATATCACCCCAAACACCTCCAAATCACTACAAAACACCTGAAAACCACTACAAAACACCTCAAACACCCCAAATATCACCCCAAACACCTCCAAATCACTCCAAAACACCTCCAAATCACTACAAAACACCTCCAAATCACTACAAAACACCTCAAACACCTCAAATATCACCCCAAAACACCTCCAAATCACTACAAAACACCTCCAAATCACTACAAAACACCTCCAAATCACTACAAAACATCTCAAACACCTTAAAATCACTCCAAAACACCTTAAAATCACTCCAAAACACCTCCAAATCACTCCAAAACACCTTAAAATCACTACAAAACACATCAAAACACCTTAAAATCACTACAAAACACATCAAAACACCTCAAACATCACACATCACGCCATTTAATATAATTTAAAATAGATTTTCCTCGTATTAAACTCACTATAATGAACTTAAAGTGCATTTATGAAGCTACGTTGTGCATTTATTTATTTATTTATGCGTATTATGTTTATTTTCTAATAGGTTATGGTGTTTCTGTAATAAATCATAAACACAACACTACTTTCAGTTACATTTGGTACGATTAAATATACCTTTTAAGAGGATTTCCCCCCTATTAAAGTCACTTTAATGCACTCTAACTGCATTTATTGGTATTTTTCTTCTACGTTATGGTGTTTATATAATAAATCATAAACACAAAGCTAGTTTTTCAGCTCATACAGTGTTCCTATAACATTCTAGATGGTTCCTAGTCTGGTTTGTGTTGTGATTATTATGGCAAATGTAGTTTTTTTGCTGTCACCATGAAGGATTTCTTATATTTTAGGCGTTTTAGGTTTTAGATTTTCCCCACCCCGTCATCACTGCACACATGCAAATCTCCTTTAAGAAGCATTTTAAAGTCTTTTGTTGCAGTTTGATACATATAGAAACCCAGTTTTCCTCTATTTAACTCACTTTAATACACTTAAAGTGCATTTAAGAAGCTATACAGTGATTCTATTGTATTCTATATAGACCCTAAAACTTGTTTATGATGTTTTTATTATGGTACATGTAGTATTTTTGGCATCTCCATACAGAATTTCATATGTTTTAAGGTTGTGTGTTTATTTTTGTTGTTGTAGTGTTTATTAAAACTTATTTAAGAAGCATTTTAAAGTCTTTTGTTGCAGTTTGATACAGAAAAGCCCCAGTTTTCCTCTATTTAAGTCACTTTAATACACTTAAAGGAGCTTAAAGTGCATTTAAAAAGTTATAAAGTGACTTTTTTCTAATGTTTCATGGAGTTTTACAGCTCAGATATATTTTATAATCTTCTTCAAGGTTCCAGAAACTTGTTTATGATGTTTTTTATTACGGTACATGTCGTGTTTTGCAGTCTCCATTCAGTTTAGGTTTCTTTTTCCCCTTTTGGTGCCATAAAAGTCGATAAAAATCTTTGCTGTTATAAAATTTCCCATAAAATCATTGTTGTTGCTTTGTTGCACTGAACTATTTCAGTGTCAGGGTTTTTTGCTGCTGGTTAATGAAAGGCTGGTTTGTGAGAGTCACATTTAAAGGCAGGGTGTTGCCCTGGACGAGCAGACTAAACACAGAGGAAACCCTCTCCAAACCACTTCACACCAGTTACATTATCTCCTCTGCAACCTCTCAACCTCCTCAAAATCACTCCAAAACACCCAAAACACCTCCAACATCACGACAAAACACCTCAAAATCACTCCAAAACACCTTAAAATCACTACAAAACACCTCAAAATCACTCCAAAACACCTCAAACATCACGACAAAACACCTCAAAATCACTCCAAAACACCTTAAAATCACTCCAAAACACCCAAAACACCTCCAACATCACGACAAAACACCTCAAAATCACTCCAAAACACCTCAAAATCACTCCAAAACACCTTAAAATCACTCCAAAACACCTCAAAATCACTCCAACATCACGACAAAACACCTCAAAATCACTCCAAAACACCTTAAAATCACTACAAAACACCTCAAAATCACTACAAAACACCTCAAAATCACTCCAAAACACCCAAAACACCTCCAACATCACGACAAAACACCTCAAAATCACTCCAAAACACCCAAAACACCTCAAACATCACACATCAAGCCATTTAATATAATTTAAAACAGATTTTCCTCGTATAAAACTCACTATAATGAACTTAAAGTGCATTTATGAAGCAACGTTTTTGTTTTTAGTCTTTGTTCCTCCAGATTCCCTCCATAACATCAACACCTTCCATCTCTTCTTCCTGCCTGCATTCATTGGGATTTTTTTATTCGCTCTGACTTTTCTGCACAAAAAACCCTTAAACATCACTGGATTCATGCAAATCTTCTTTAAGAGGCATTTGGGATTATTTTACTGCAATTTAATAGACTTTTCTGCACAAAAAACACTCTTATACATGTCTTCATTTGTGTAAATCTTTAAGAGTTTTTTTTAAGATGATTTTACTGCCATTTAATACACTTCTCTGCACAAAAAACCCCTTAAACATCACTTGACTCATGCAAAACTTCTTTAAGAGTAATTTTAAAGTAATTTGGTGCCATTTAATACACTTTTACCATAAAAAAGTCTCTTATACATCACTTTATTCATGCAAATCTTCTTTCAGAGGTGTTTTAGAGTCTTTCGGTGCAATTTAATAGACTTTTCTGCACAAAAAACACCCTTCCTGACCTCACTGTGCTGCAGAAAAAGCCTGTGAAAAGACTCTCCACGTTGACACATGACCTGAAAACCTGCAGCTCAGTTTCCACAAACGTTTGTGTTGTAAGTTAGTGTGTCGTGTGTTTCTCTACCAGGTGTTTAAAAGGCCCCTGGGTGCTCTGACTGTCCTACATGAACTAAATAAGAGGGCAAACATCACTTTTTAAAGCTCTGGGACATTGTTTATCCTCCTTTCTTTCCAAAGCCAGCCTGCAGCACAAAGCCTTCCTCTCTGTTACAGCGTTGACCTACAAACACTGCAGCTCGCACAGAAACGCCCTCAGACATCCCTCCACACATGCAACACTTCTCTCACAGGCATTTTAGGTTATTTTACTGCAATATAATACTCATTTCTGCACAAAAAACACCCTTAGACATCACTGGATTCATGCAAAACTTCTGTAAGAGGCATTTTAGGTTATTTTACTGCAATTTAATACTCGTTTCTGCACAAACAACACCCTTAGACATCACTGGATTCATGCAAAACTTCTGTAAGAGGCATTTTAGGTTATTTTACTGCAATTTAATACTCGTTTCTGCACAAAAAAACACCCTTAGACATCACTGGATTCATGCAAAACTTCTTTAACAGGCATTTTAGATTATTTTACTGCAATTTAATACTCATTTCTGCACAAAAAACACCCTTAGACATCACTGGATTCATGCAAAACTTCTGTAAGAGGCATTTTAGATTATTTTACTGCAATATAATACTCATTTCTGCACAAAAAACACCCTTAGACATCACTGGATTCATGCAAAACTTCTTTAAGAGGCATTTTAGATTATTTTACTGCAATATAATACTCGTTTCTGCACAAACAACACCCTTAGACATCACTTGACTCATGCAAATCTTCTTTAAGAGGCATTTTAGATTATTTTACTGCAATATAATACTCGTTTCTGCACAAAAAACACCCTTAGACATCACTGGATTCATGCAAAACTTCTGTAAGAGGCATTTTAGATTATTTTACTGCAATTTAATACTCATTTCTGCACAAAAAACACCCTTAGACATCACTGGATTCATGCAAAACTTCTTTAAGAGGCATTTTAGATTATTTTACTGCAATATAATACTCGTTTCTGCACAAACAACACCCTTAGACATCACTGGATTCATGCAAATCTTCTTTAAGAGGCATTTTAGGTTATTTTACTGCAATTTAATAGACTTTTCTGCACAAGAAACACTCTTATACATGTCTTCATTTGTGTAAATCTTCTTTAAGAGTTTTTTTTTTTAGATGATTTTACTGCGATTTAATACTCGTTTCTGCACAAACAACACCTTTAAACATCACTGGATTCATGCAAAACTTCTTTAAGAGGCATTTTAGGTTATTTTACTGCAATTTAATACTCGTTTCTGCACAAAAAACACCCTTAGACATCACTGGATTCATGCAAAACTTCTGTAAGAGGCATTTTAGATTATTTTACTGCAATTTAATACTCGTTTCTGCACAAAAAACACCCTTAGACATCACTGGATTCATGCAAAACTTCTTAAAGAGGCATTTTAGATTATTTTACTGCAATTTAATACTCGTTTCTGCACAAAAAACACAATTAAACATCACTTGACTCATGCAAAACTTCTTTAAGAGCAATTTTAAAGTCATTTGGTGCCATTTAATACACTTTTACCATAAAAAACTCTCTTATACATGACTTCATTCATGCAAATCTTCTTTCAGAGGTATTTTAGAGTCTTGTGGTGCAATTTAATACACTTTTCTGCATAAAAAACACCCTTAAACATCACTGGATTCATGCAAAACTTGTTTGATATTAATTTTAAAGTAATTTGGTGCCATTTAAGACACTTTCTACCCTAAAAAAGATCCTCAAACATCACTTCATTCATGCAAAACATCTTTAAGTTGCATTTCAAAAGTATTTCAGTCCAATTTGATATAATTTAGAAATAATTTTCCTCTTTCAAAACCACTTTTTTACATTTACGTGAGCTTAAAGTGCTTCTAAGAAGCTATTTAGTAAATTTATTGGCTTTTTAAAGCTCATGGTGCTCCTGAAAGAATTCTTTATGGTTCCTTGACTTGTTTGTGATGCGTTTATTGTGTGTCGATATGGGATTTCTTATATTTTAAGTGGTTGATTTAGATTCGCCCCGACTTCCATCATCACTTCACACATGCACAACTTATTTCAGATACATTTTTAAGTCTTGGTAAAACTTGATACAGTAACAAACATGTTTTCTCTCTATTTAAGCGTCTTTAACTCACTTAACTTAGCTCAAAGGAGCTGCACAGTGAATGTATTGACATTTACTAAATCTAAATGTTGATTTTAATATTCTTTTAAGGTGTTTAAACGTGTTTGTTGTGTTAAATTGAGTGATTTTGCGGTGACTCTATTAGATGAGTTGTGGTTGAGGAGGTGCTTTGGTTCCTCTCTCTACATTCTGACCTATGAACTCAACTTGTTATATTGTCGGCCGGCTGAGTGTTTTATTGGCAGAGAATCTCTAAACTGCTGTTAACCCATTGTTCCCATGAAGGAATGTTCCTGGTTCTCCAGGTCTGAGTCCAGGACTTCCCACATTCAGGACTGCAGTGTTTCAGGAGTTAAAACCTCCTTTTATTGAGACATTTCCACACCCAGTCCGTCCCTCGTGTTCCAACAGGCCCCTTAAACTCCACATTCCTGAACTTCACATTCCTAAACTTCACATTCCTGAACTTCACATTCCTAAACTTCACATTCCTGAACTTCACATTCCTAAACTTTAGATTCCTAAACTTCAATTTCCTAAACTTCACATTCCTAAACTTTAGATTCCTAAACTTCACATTCCTAAACTTTAGATTCCTAAACTTCACATTCCTAAACTTTAGATTCCTAAACTTTAGATTCCTAAACTTCACATTCCTAAACTTTAGATTCCTAAACTTCACATTCCTAAACTTCAGACTCCTAAACTTTAGATTCCTAAACTTTAGATTCCTAAACTTTAGATTCCTAAACTTCACATTCCTAAACTTTAGATTCCTAAACTTCACATTCCTAAACTTCACATTCCTAAACTTTACATTCCTAAACTTCACATTCCTAAACTTCACATTCCTAAACTTCACATTCCTAAACTTTACATTCCTAAACTTCACATTCCTAAACTTCACATTCCTAAACTTCACATTCCTAAACTTTAGATTCCTAAACTTTAGATTCCTAAACTTCACATTCCTAGACTTTAGATTCCTAAACTTCACATTCCTAAACTTCACATTCCTAAACTTCACATCCCTAAACTTCACATTCCTAAATTTCACATTCCTAAACTTCACATTCCTAAACTTCACATTCCTAAACTTCACATTCCTAAACTTCACATTCCTAAATTTCACATCCCTAAACTTCACATCCCTAAACTTTAGATTCCTAAACTTCACATTCCTGAACTTCAGATTCCTAAACTTCACATTCTTAAACTCCACATTCCTAAACTTCACATCCCTAAACTTCACATTCCTAAACTTCGCATTCCTAAACTTAAGATTCCTAAACTTCAGATTCCTAAACTTTAGATTCCTAAACTTCACATTCCTAAACTTCACATCCCTAAACTTTAGATTCCTAAACTTCACATTCCTAAACTTCACATTCCTATACTTCACATCCCTAAACTTCAGATTCCTAACCTTCACATTCCTAAACTTCACATTCCTAAACTTCACATCCCTAAACTTTAGATTCCTAAACTTCAGATTCCTAAACTTCACATTCCTAAACTTCACATTCCTAAACTTAAGATTCCTAAACTTCAGATTCCTAAACTTTAGATTCCTAAACTTCACATTCCTAAACTTCACATCCCTAAACTTTAGATTCCTAAACTTCACATTCCTAAACTTCACATTCCTATACTTCACATCCCTAAACTTCAGATTCCTAACCTTCACATCCCTAAACTTTAGATTCCTAAACTTCAGATTCCTAAACTTCACATTCCTAAACTTCACATTCCTAAACTTAAGATTCCTAAACTTCAGATTCCTAAACTTTAGATTCCTAAACTTCACATTCCTAAACTTCACATCCCTAAACTTTAGATTCCTAAACTTCACATTCCTAAACTTCACATTCCTATACTTCACATCCCTAAACTTCAGATTCCTAACCTTCACATTCCTAAACTTCACATTCCTAAACTTCACATCCCTAAACTTTAGATTCCTAAACTTCAGATTCCTAAACTTCAGATTCCTAAACTTCAGATTCCTAAACTTCACATCCCTAAACTTCACATCCCTAAACTTCACATTCCTAAACTTCACATTCCTAAACTTCACATCCCTAAACTTCAGATTCCTAACTTCACATTCCTATACTTCACATCCCTAAACTTCAGATTCCTAACCTTCACATTCCTAAACTTCACATTCCTAAACTTCACATCCCTAAACTTCAGATTCCTAAACTTCAGATTCCTAAACTTCAGATTCCTAAACTTCACATTCCTAAACTTCACATCCCTAAACTTCACATTCCTAAATTTCACATTCCTAAACTTCACATTCCTAAACTTCACATTCCTAAACTTCACATTCCTAAATTTCACATCCCTAAACTTCACATCCCTAAACTTTAGATTCCTAAACTTCACATTCCTGAACTTCAGATTCCTAAACTTCACATTCTTAAACTCCACATTCCTAAACTTCACATCCCTAAACTTCACATCCCTAAACTTAAGATTCCTAAACTTCAGATTCCTAAACTTTAGATTCCTAAACTTCACATTCCTAAACTTCACATCCCTAAACTTTAGATTCCTAAACTTCACATTCCTAAACTTCACATTCCTATACTTCACATCCCTAAACTTCAGATTCCTAACCTTCACATTCCTAAACTTCACATTCCTAAACTTCACATCCCTAAACTTTAGATTCCTAAACTTCAGATTCCTAAACTTCACATTCCTAAACTTCACATTCCTAAACTTAAGATTCCTAAACTTCAGATTCCTAAACTTTAGATTCCTAAACTTCACATTCCTAAACTTCACATCCCTAAACTTTAGATTCCTAAACTTCACATTCCTAAACTTCACATTCCTATACTTCACATCCCTAAACTTCAGATTCCTAACCTTCACATTCCTAAACTTCACATTCCTAAACTTCACATCCCTAAACTTTAGATTCCTAAACTTCAGATTCCTAAACTTCAGATTCCTAACCTTCACATCCCTAAACTTCACATTCCTAAACTTCACATTCCTAAACTTTAGATTCCTAAACTTCACATCCCTAAACTTCACATTCCTAAACTTCACATCCCTAAACTTCACATTCCTAAACTTCACATTCCTAAACTTTAGATTCCTAAACTTTAGATTCCTAAACTTCACATCCCTAAACTTTAGATTCCTAAACTTCACATCCCTAAACTTCACATCCCTAAACTTCACATCCCTAAACTTCACATTCCTAAACTTCACATTCCTAAACTTTAGATTCCTAAACTTTAGATTCCTAAACTTCACATCCCTAAACTTTAGATTCCTAACCTTCAGATTCCTAAACTTCACATTCCTAAACTTTAGATTCCTAAAGGGAAGTTGTCTAAACAACGCGGCAGAGTTAATCTTTTCTTCTGTCTGATTCAGAACCATGTTTATGAGAGCAGCTTGTTGTTTGTTTGTGTGTTTGATAAAATGCTGCAGTTGTTGTTGTTTACTATCAGTTCAGTCTGACTGGATACTTTGTTGTCAGTTTGTGTCTTTGACTCTCATTGTGGAGAATAAAAAGACTGAAGTCACATGAAAACACTGAGAAGTTTATCTGACTGGACAAAACAATCACAATATATTGAATCAATACTCGCCATGGCAACAACTGTTGGCTTCATTTCTCGATGTTCGCAAAGGATCAATACTGCTGATAACTTTTGGATCGATTGCAGAAGTGTGTGTGTGTGTGTGTGTGTGTGTGTGTGTGTGTCACTTGACTCATGCAAAACTTCTTTAAGAGTAATTTAAATGTAATTAAGTACAATTTAAGACACTTTTTGTCTCCCTTTTCATCACTTAATTCATGCAAAACTTCTGTAAGAGGCATTTTAGATTATTTACTGCAATTATATACACTTTTACCTTAAATACTATATTGTGCATCACTTTAGGCATGCAAATATTCTTTTTTTAAAGTCTTTTTGTGCAATTCAATACACTTTTCTGCAATAACGTCACACTTAAACATCACTTGATTCATGCAAAACTTCTTTAAGAGTAATTTTAATGTAATTTAGTATAATTTAAGACACTTTTTATCTCCCTTTTCATCACTTAATTCATGCACAAGCTCTCCAAGAGGCATTTTAGATTATTTTACTGCAATTATAAACACTTTTACGCTTAAAAAAACAGTTGTATAAACATATTTCAGAGGCATTTTTGGGGCTTTTGGTTCAATTTAATACACTGTTTCCCCCCAAAAACACTCTTCTATATCACTTCAGTCATGCAAAACTTCTTTAAGAGTAATTTAAATGTAAATGAGTACAATTTAAGACTTTTTGTCTCCCTAAAACGCCCCTTTTCATCATTTAATTCGTGCAAAACTTCTTTAAGAGGCATTTAAGATTATTTACTGCAATTTAATACACTTTTGACCTGAAATACTATATTGTGCATCACTTTTGGCATGTAAATATTCTTTTTTAAAGTCTTTTTGTGCAAATTAATACACTTTTCTGCAATAAAGTCACACTTAAACATCACTTGACTCATGCAAAACTTCTTTAAGAGGCATTTAAGATTATTTACTGCAATTATAAACACTTTTACCCTAAAAAAACACTGTATAAACGTGTGTGTGTCTTTGCTCTCCTCTTCATGTTGCAGTGAAACACAACCAGTTATTCCAAGATAATATGCTAAATCTCATGTAGTCACAGTTTGTTTGCGTGCTCCAACAGTGTGAATAAGTCACTCTGCCGTGCCTTAATCACCATAAAAACATGGTGTTTTGTTGCCTCTGCTTCAAGTTGACCTCCAGGGAGATATTTTTTTTTAATGGCTCATAAAAATGTGAAACTTTAACTGCAGTTTGCTGCAACACAACCAAGTGTTCAGGAACCAGCAGCCGCTCCGTCCCTCGTGCTCCAACAGGCCCGTTCAACTTCACATTCCTCAACTCCTCTTCTCCGGGAGGTCCCTGCAGAACAGATCTTAGGGTGAAAAACTGCTAAACCATGATAGTAAAAGACGTCAAATTCAGTTTCAGTAACAATGAAACACTGTGAATGTTTATATCAGACAAAACAGGATTTCGTTACAGTTTTATTTTCTTTTAAAAATAAATTACTCCACTGTAAAATACTCTAATATATCTAAAAAATATACTGTAATATATATATGAGACATCATTTTTGCATTTATTTTTTGTAAAAAATGAATGCATATGAATGAAATTTAAAAAAAAAAGACAAATGACCCAAAACGGATGTAAAATTAATTTTAAAAAAGACACAAAATTACTGAAAAAGGATGTAAAATTAATTAAAAAGACACAAAATTACAAAAAAAAGGATGTAAAATTAATTTTAAAAAAGACACAAAATTACTAAAATACATTTATATATTTTTTTATAAATTACTCCACTGTAAAATACTCTGGCACCGTGTTTATATGTATATATTTATATGTATATATATATATATATATATATACAAGCATCACTGTAATTTTTGCATTTATTTTTTGTATTTTTTTGTTTTTTGTAAAAATCCTTTTTCTCACTGTTAAATGTACTAAACACCATATCTCTAACAGAAATATACTGTAATATTTAATGGTAAAACCTATAATTCATGCAGCATTTATAAAGTATTTCCTGGTCAATTATATGGCAGAACAGCGTTTCTATTGATGGAAAAACAGTAAAAAAAAAAAAAATGGAATAAAATGTCGATCTTAAACGTGGAATCAACAGTGTTAATATCATTTTACCGTAAATATTATAAAAAGTTGCAGCGTGTTTTTTACGGTAAAGTTCTGCTGGTTTTTACTATAAAAACAAGAGTTAATATTTCACTGTGAGGTCTCTGGAGGTTCTGCAGCCTCCAGCTGGTGATCAAACAACAAACAACAAAAACAACAACAAAAACAAGACCGTCTCAGAGGACGGAGACGGCACAGCCAGGCTCCTCCTCCTGCTGCTCCTCCTCCTCCTCCTCCTGCTCCTCCTGCTCCTGCTCCCTCCACAGATTAGCGTTATGTCACAGATGTGACAGAGCGCTCTTTGTGGTCGGGCCTCTCCTTGTTGTGTCCTCGGGAACAGTGGAGGGAGTTCAACAGTGAGTTCATGCTCCGAGGCTGGAAAACCCCAGGGTCCCTGCTGCACCAGTCTCATGTCTTCAGCACACTTTTACCCTCAAAAACACTCTTATGCATCACTTGACTCATGCAAATCTTCTTTAACAGCTGATTTAGAGTCTTTTGGTGCAATTTAATAGACTTTTACCCTAAAAAAAACCTCTTATACATCACTTAATTTGTGTTTTAGAGTCTTTTGGTGCAATTTAATAGACTTTTCTTCACAAAAAACACCCTTAAACATCACTTGATTCATGCAAAACTTCTTTCAGAGGTGTTTTAGAGTCTTTTACTGAAATTTAATATACTTTAATCCTAAAAGAACTTTCTTATACATCACTTAATTCATGCAAAACTAATTTCAGAGGTGATTTAGAGTCTTTTGGTGCATTTTAATAAACTTTTTCTGCACAAAAACACCCTTAAACATCACTGGATTAATGCAAAACTTTTGTAATAGTAATTTTAAAGTCATTTGACTCAATTTACTACCCTTTTACCCGAAAAAACACTTTTGTTTATCACTGAATTAATGCAAATCTTCTATAAGGGGTGTTTTAAAGTCTTTTGGTGCAATTTAATAAACTTTTCTGCACAAAAACACCCTTAAACATCACTTTACTCATGCAAATCTTCTTTAACAGGTGATTTAGAGTCTTTTGGTGCAATTTAATACACATGTATCCTAAAAAACACTAGTATAAACTTATTTCAGATGCATTTTTGGGGTTTTGGTGCAATTTAATACACTTTTCTGCACAAAAAACACCTTTAAACATCACTTGATTCATGCAAATCTTCTTTAAGAGGCATTTAAGATGCATTTACTGCAATTTAATACATATTTATCCTAAAAAACACTCGTATAAACTTATTTCAGATGCATTTTTGGGGTTTTGGTGCAATTTAATAGACTTTTCTGCACAAAAAACACCCTTAAACATCACTTGATTCATGCAAAATTTCTTTCAGAGGCATTTTGGGGGCTTTTGGTGCAATTTAATACACCCTTTCTCCCAAAAATCACCTTTTTACATCACTTCAGTCATGCAAATTTTCCCTAAGAGGTGTTTTAGAGTCTTTTACTGAAATTTAATATACTTTAATCCTAAAAGAACTTTCTTATACATCACTTAATTCATGCAAAACTAATTTCAGAGGCATTTTGGGGGCTTTTGGTGCAATGTTATACACTTTATCTCCCAAAAAAGCACCTTTTTTACATCACTTCAGTCATGCAAATCTTCTTAAAGATGTGTTTTTGGGTGTTTTGATGCAATTTAATAGACTTTTCTGCTTAAAAAACAACCTTAAACTTCATTTGATTCATGCAAAACTTCTTTCAGAGGTGTTTTAGAGTCATTTGGTACAATTTACTACACTTTTACCCTAAAAAAACACTCGTATATAATATTATAAATCACTTTATTCATGCAAATCTTCTTTAAGAGGTGTTTTAGATTCTTGTGGTGCAATTTAATAGACTTTTCTGCACAAAAAACACCCTTAAGCATCACTTCAGTCATGCAAATCTTCTTTAAGAGGTGTTTTTGGGTGTTTTGGTGCAATTTAATAGACTTTTCTGCTTAAAAAACAACCTTAAACTTCATTTGATTCATGCAAAACTTCCTTAAGAGTAATTTTAAAGTCATTTGGTGCCATTTCAGACACTTTTTGACCCCCTAAAACGCCCCTTTACATTACTTCATACATGCAATTTTAGTTCTTTAAGAGGCATTTTCTGAATGGACACTGATGTTTTTGAAGGCTTTGAGATCACATTTGAAGTTTCCTTCTCTTGTTTGTGGCAAATGAATATATGATAGTGATATCTGGTGATCGGTAATGTTTACAAATGTTTATGTTTACTGAAGAAAATGATGAACGTTGGAGAGGAAACTGGTTTTTCTTCTTGTCGTGTCATTAGTTCTGTTTACTTTGAGCTGATAAACTCTTTTTTTAAAGTACAAAACTGAAATTAAGTTCAAGATTTAAGTATTTCAAATACTTTTATACTTGAAAAACGTGCAAAATCTCTCTCAAACTGTATATTTTTTCTGTTTTGCAGTCAGTCAGATCTGGAGATAGAATGTGTGTTTTTGACTGTGTGGATCACGTCACTGGATTCATGCAAATCTTCTTGAATATGTGTTTTAGAGTCTTTTGGTGCAATTTAATAGACCTTTCTGCACAAAAAACACCCTTAAGATTCACTGAATTAATGCAAATCTTCTTTAAGAGTAATTTTAAAGTAATTTGATGCCATTTAATACACTTTTACCCTAAAACACACTCATATATAATATTATAAATCACTTTATTCATGCAAATCTTCTTTAAGAGGTGTTTTAGAGTCTTTTACTGAAATTTAATATACTTTAATCCTAAAAGAACTTTCTTATACATCACTTAATTCATGCAAAACTAATTTCAGAGGCATTTTGGGGGCTTTTGGTGCAATATTATACACTTTTTCTCCCCAAAAAACACATTTTTTACATCACTTCAGTCATGCAAATCTTCTTTAAGATGTGTTTTTGAGTCTTTTGGTGCAATTTAATAGACTTTTCTGCACAAAAAACATCCCTTCAACATCACTGGATTCATGCAAATCTTCTTTAAGAGTAATTTTAAAGTAAATTGGTACAATTTACTACACTTTTACCCTTAAAAAAACACTCATACATCACTTTAGTCATGCAAATCTTCTTGAAGGGGTGTTTTAGAGTCTTTTGATGCAATTTAATACACTTTGCTCTGAGTAAATAGACAACAGATGCAAATTACACAAATTAAATAAAAAAAGAGAGTATAAAATGAGGTCCGTTGGAGAGGAAACTGGTTTTTCTTCTTGTCGTATCATTAGTTCTGTGTTTACTTTGAGCTGATAATCTGTTTTTTAAAGTATAAAACTGAAATGAAGTTAAAGATTGAAGTTAAGTTTCGGCTTTGTGACGAGATTTTAAAGCTTCCTTCTCTTGTTTGTGTCCTTTTCCTGTGAGAAAACACACTGACAGCTGTGAACGAGACACATTTCAAACAGAGCGAAGCGTCTTCACGTCCAGCAGCCAGACACTACATGCAGACAGACACACCTGGAGATAGGAACTGAGTTCTGACTGTCAGCTTTACAAACCATGTGCTCTCATCCTTGTTTGGCAGAGAACTGGTTCATTAGTTGAGTCTCTATCAGCTGCTTCACTCTCTCTTCATCTCTCCTTTAAAAGGTTCATTCGAGACATCAAGCTGATGTTTTTATCTGGACTCTACCGAGTCTTTTAACTCTGTTTCCTCCATGTCTGACTCCTTCCATCCTGCCTGTATTCACCTTAAAACAGGTTTAAATACCATGTTGGTATATTTTTCACCTATATGACCTGATAATAATAATAATAGATTTTTTATTCTGACTTACTGGATCAACATTTAGAACCAAAAAGAAACAAAGAAAAACCAACATAAATGTGATCTTGTGATTGTGTGTGATCCTGTCATCAACTCTGGTTTTTATTCTAGTGGGACTCTGTTTGATTTGGCTCTTTGTGTTTAGAGGAACAATTTTAGTCATTTTGTGTCTTTTTGTTTCTTTTTGTGTCTTTTTTTAGTCATTTTCTGTTTGTCTTTTTTTTGGTCATTTTGTGTCTTTTTTTAGTTATTTTGTGTCTTTTTTTGGTCATTTTGTGTCTTTTTTTGCGTCATTTTGTGTCTTTTTGTTTCTTTTTGTGTCTTTTTTTAGTCATTTTCTGTTGGTGTCTTTTTTTGGTCATTTTGTGTCTTTTTTTAGTTATTTTGTGTCTTTTTTTGGTCATTTTGTGTCTTTTTTTGCGTCATTTTGTGTCTTTTTGTTTCTTTTTGTGTCTTTTTTTAGTCATTTTCTGTTGGTGTCTTGTTTTGGTCATTTTGTGTCTTTTTTTAGCTATTTTGTGTCTTTTTTTGGTAATTTTGTGTCTTTTTTTTGTCATTTTGTGTCTTTTTAGTTATTTTGTGTCTTTTTTTAATTCATTTTGTGTCTTTTTTTAGTGATTTTGTGTCTTTTTTTTAGTGATTTTGTGTCTTTTTTTTAGTGATTTTGTGTCTTTTTGTATTTATTTTTTGGTCATTTTGTGTCTTTTTTAGTCCTTTAGTCCAACATAAAATGTAAATTTTAGTAGTAGGGCTCCGCGCTGCTTTGTTTTCTAGTCTGATGGAGGCAACAAGTCTGGATTATTTGGAGCTTTTAGAGACTCTCGAGGGTTAAAACAGCCTTTTGTTTGGGTGCAGCAGTGAGAGAAGAGCCAGCAGTGGAAATAAGAGGCGAGGGGAAGACGACAGAGGGATTTCTGTGTTTTTAAAAGGTTTAAGGGAGAGCAGGAATGTTGGAGCAGTTAGAGACACCTGAGAGGAAGACAGGTGGAGGCACAAGAAGAAGAAGAAGAAGAAGAAGTGAAACGTGGCTGCAGCCAGTCTTTGTGATGTGGCAACGTGGACAGATTGTCCTCATTTCCTGCTCACATATTTAACCTCCGCAGTGCTGGAACACTGACTCATAGAAACATAACGTCATGACAGCGTCACAGCAGGGCTCCACTCCACAACCCTGCATACAGAACAAGTCCAGAGGCTTTTGGTGCACTTTAATACACTTTTACTGCACGAAAAACACCCTTAAACATCACTGGATTCATAAAAATCTTCTGTAAGAGGTGTTTTAGAGTCTTTTGGTGCAATTTAATACACTGTTTCTGCACAAAAACTGCTTTAAACATCACTGGATTCATAAAAATCTGTTTTTAAAAGGTGTTTTAGAGTCTTTTGGTGCACTGTAATAAACTTTTTCTGCACAAAAATTATCCTTAAACATCACTGGATTCATGCAAAACTTCTGTAAGAGGTGTTTTAGAGTTTTTTGGTGCAATTTAATACACTGTTTCTGCACAAAAACTGCTTTAAACATCACTGGATTCATAAAAATCTTCTTTAAGAGGTGTTTAAGAGTCTTTTGGTGCATTTTAATAGACTTTTCTGCATGAAAAAACACCCTTAAACATCACTGGATTCATGCAAAACTTTTGTAATAGTAATTTTAAAGTAATTTGGCTCAATTTACTACCCTTTTACCCGAAAAAACACTTTTGTTCATCACTGAATTAATGCAAATCTTCTATAAGGGGTGTTTTAGAGTCTTTTGGTGCACTGTAATACACTTTTTCTGCACCAAAATTATCCTTAAACATCACTGAATTAATAAAAATCTTCTTTAAGAGGTGTTTAAGAGTCCTTTGGTGCATTTTAATAGACTTTTCTGCCACGAAAAACACCCTTAAACATCACTGGATTCATAAAAATCTTCTTTAAGAGGTGTTTTAGAGTCTTTTGGTGCACTGTAATACACTTTTTCTGCACAAAAATTATCCTTAAACATCACTGGATTCATGCAAAACTTCTGTAAGAGTAATTTTAAAGTCAATTTACTACACTTTTACCCGAAAAAACACTTTTGTTCATCACTGAATGAATGTGAATCTTCTTCCAGAGGCGTTTTAGAGTCATTTGGTGCCATTTAATACACTTTTACCCTAAAAACCACTCTGATACATCACTGGATTCATGCAAAACGTCTTTAATTTTCTCTGCCAAAGTCTGTTTTGTTTTACGTCTTTTTTAAAAACTATTTGACGTGACGTCTTTTGGAAGAGCTGCGGGTTGCTGTGGCCAGGTGGTGTGAGGGTTCCCAGTAGGACGGGTCAGGGTGTGGGTCCTCTGGGTGGAGCTGCCAGAGCTTCCTGACTGTCTGCTGACTGTCACACACCACTCCACCAGCTTCAGCTCTCAACGGCCTTGATTACTGAGGGATGAAGATGATTCATAGACGTGAATGTGATAATTCACCTATGGCTAAGCCACACCCCCAAACGCGATGAGCCAATCACAGTGCGCATAGCTAACTCAATACACTCGGACATTCTCTGCTTCCACATCCATTGAAATGCATTGGAGTTTGTCCGTTTTCAGTCTTTTTTATGTGTTTTTTGTTGAGATTTTAAGTTTAAAATGGTCAAACGGTGTGCATGGGGTACATGCAGCTCTGACACAACATCTCCTCATTAATGACTGGAGACAAATCCAGCGACTCCGTCTTAACGAGCGCTAACGAGGTCGGCAGGCTGGTTAACAAGCCGGCCGACCTCGTTAGCGGCAGTTAGCTACAGTTAGCTCTGTAGCAGTACAGTGTGTATGTGCTAACAGGCTAACAGTTAGCTCTGTAGCAGTACAGTGTGTATGTGCTAACAGGCTAACAGTTAGCTCTGTAGCAGTACAGTGTGTATGTGCTAACAGGCTAACAGTTAGCTCTGTAGCAGTACAGTGTGTATGTGCTAACAGGCTAACAGTTAGCTCTGTAGCAGTATAGTGTGTATGTGCTTACAGGCTAACAGTTAGCTCTGTAGCAGTACAGTGTGTATGTGCTTACAGGCTAACAGTTAGCTCTGTAGCAGTACAGTGTGTATGTGCTAACAGGCTAACAGTTAGCTCTGTAGCAGTACAGTGTGTATGTGCTAACAGGCTAACAGTTAGCTCTGTAGCAGTACAGTGTGTATGTGCTAACAGGCTAACAGTTAGCTCTGTAGCAGTACAGTGTGTATGTGCTAACAGGCTAACAGTTAGCTCTGTAGCACTACAGTGTGTATGTGCTAACAGGCTAACAGTTAGCTCTGTAGCAGTACAGTGTGTATGTGCTAACAGGCTAACAGTTAGCTCTGTAGCAGTACAGCGTGTATGTGCTAACAGGCTAATAGTTAGCTCTGTAGCAGTACAGTGTGTATGTGCTAACAGGCTAACAGTTAGCTCTGTAGCAGTACAGTGTGTATGTGCTAACAGGCTAACAGTTAGCTCTGTAGCAGTACAGTGTGTATGTGTTAACAGGCTAACAGCTCTGTAGCAGTACAGTGTGTATGTGCTAACAGGCTAACAGTTAGCTCTGTAGCAGTACAGTGTGTATGTGCTAACAGGCTAACAGTTAGCTCTGTAGCAGTACAGTGTGTATGTGCTAACAGGCTAACAGTTAGCTCTGTAGCAGTACAGTGTGTATGTGCTGCTGCTGCAGGAGGTGTTCACTTAGCGATCTCTGTTTGTTTACAACAAGCACCAGACACTCTGTGTACAGTTATCGATGCCGGTTAATTCATCTTCACTATGTTTATGATCAGCAGAGACTCTGTGCATAATTAGCCATGCTGGTTTGTTTATGATCAGCTGCTGACGTTGTGTACAGTTAGCGACTGTGAAAACCAAACGTCACCTCCAGAGTCTCTAAATCCCTCTGGAGGCTAACTAACTTGTCCCGTCGTAGAAACCCTCTGTTTGTTTCTTCTTCTACAGTTTGTTTCTTCTTCTACAGTTAGTTTCTTCTTCTACAGTTTGACATCTAGCCGCCATACTGTATCATCAAATTTTTTATGATTGAATGACTATTGGAATATTCTAAAATTGATGCCCATCCCTAGTTTTATGTATGTTGAACTATAACGAAACCAAAAACTCAGGACACGTTGCACATGTGCAGTACAGATTGGGATCAGAGTTGCACATGTGCAGTACAGATTGGGATCAGAGTTGCACATGTGCAGTACAGATTGGGATCAGGCAGGAAAAGACAAACTTCAACAGCTGTTTCCTGTTTTCATCTCACTTTTCCAGCCGTTTGCGTTTTGGTGGGATGTGAGGGGAGGTGTGTGTGTGTGTGTGTGTGTGTGTGTGTGTGTGTGGCCAGGGAATTCCTGTGAAATTGATTGTGAGAACTTTTTTCTCTTTTTAGATTTATTAAATGTTTAGATGTTTTTTTTTAATCAAACCTAATATCAGTATTTATTATAAGTAGTTTAAATGAACCCTATCTGAACACAATTAAACTGCTGCTTACACAAATGCATCAATACAAATAACTGGAATAGAAACATTCTGCATAACGACTACTTTTACTTTTGATCCTTTAAGTATATGTTCATGCTGATACTTTTACTGTTTTTATTCCTTAAAAGTTGCATAAACATAAGAGTGAAGGGTCCCACATGTTGTTTTGGTGGCCGGCTCATTAAGAAGAGCCTCCGACCCCCGCGGCTCGTTAAAAAGAGCCTCCGGCCCCCGCGGCTCGTTAAAAAGAGCCTCCGGCCCCCGCGGCTCGTTAAAAAGAGCCTCCGGCCCCCACGGCTCGTTAAAAAGAACCTCCGGCCCCCACGGCTCGTTAAGAAGAGCCTCTGACCCCCGCGGCTCGTTAAGAAGAACCTCCGGCCCCCACGGCTCGTTAAGAAGAGCCTCCGGCCCCCGCGGCTCGTTAAGAAGAACCTCCGGCCCCCACGGCTCGTTAAGAAGAGCCTCCGGCCCCCGCGGCTCGTTAAGAAGAGCCTCCGACCCCCGCGGCTCGTTAAGAAGAGCCTTTTGTGTCTTTTTTGGTAATTTTGTGTCTTTTTTAAATAATTTTGTGTCTTTTTTGGTAATTCTGTCTTTTTGGTCATTTTGTGTATTTTTAGGGACCGAGCACTACCAGTGCGAGGCCCCTATTGTTATTGGTCCGTCCTTCCCAAAAATGAATCGCTAATTTGGAAGCTTTATCATATTCAAAAACTCACCATATTTGGAATAAACGTCAATCTCACGTGAAATTTACGTATTCTAGTGTTCGCGGGAATGGGCGTGGCAAAATGACTCATTTTGTAATTGTATCTTTTTTTTTGTCATTTTGGGTCTTTATTTGTAATTTTGTGTCCTTTTTAGTCATTTTGTGTCTTTTTTTGGTCATTGTGATACTGTGATACTGGTCATTTGAGTTTGAGACCCCTGATTTAAAGTGATTAGACATTTTTTATTAAAATCAAACCTAATATCAGTATTATAAGGAGTATAAACAAGCTCTATCTTTAGAACCTGTAAACTGTGTTGGGTAGGGGACCGTCCTCGGTTCCTCCTGGTTCCTCCTGGTTCCTTTTGGTTCATTCTGGTTCCTCCTGGTTCCTGGTTCCTGGTTCCTCCTCTCCTCTGCAGGATCTGTCTGCTTCCTCAGCACTCTGCTGTCTCTGCTGGTTGTTTATCTGAGCCCAGCCCGGAGAGTGGCCGGGGGCCCCGGGGGGGCCTGGGGGGGCCCTGGGGGGCCCCGGGGCCAGGATGGGAGATAAGGATCCCTTAGTGCTGCATGGCTGACATGTTGAGTCACCACAGGCGGGGTCCTGTGGGGGTCAACGCTATCAGGGATGTTTACATTCTTCTCTCCACTCTGAAGGTTTAATCACAGCTCTCGTCTGTCTTCTTCACTCTCAACTTCTCTTTCTGCTCCTTTTCTTACATAACCAGACAAACAGCACTTCTGAACACAGTATTTTCTTTTTGGCAGCGGCGATAAGGTCAAAACAAATGTGATTCCTGTTCCTGTAAGTGGAGCTCAGCGTGATGACTTTACTCTGCTATCATTATTATTATTATTATGGAGGGTTTCCAAGCAGCAGGGACAGCCCATTAGGAGACCAAATCCCCAAAAACTCTTAGAAAAACAGAGAGTTCCATCATGTTTGGGTTCCTGTCAAGATAGGCTGCAAAAACAAAGAGTTACAGACACACAAGATGGAGATAAATCACATAAAAGAACGACCAAAACCAAACATTTGAGCGTCAGAATCTGATTAACTTGGGACAGTTTGAACCAGGGCAGGCTGATTAATAATCTCATCTCTCAGCAGCCATATTGTGATGATACTGGAGGGTTGGCTTTTGGTGCTTGTACAAAATATTTACTCAATGAAGTGTTTGACTATTATAAGTAGGTAAGAGCAAATAATACAACAGCCAAAAGAGCCAGAAAGTTCCATCACTTTACTGTAATGGAGCCTTTAAAACCAGGAAAACACATTTCCAAACAATGTAAAGACAAAAACTAGATTATCTAAAACGTTAATGCATTAATCGCTGCATGCACACATGCACAAAATAAAAGATGTATACATAAAAACAGTATAATGCAAAAGCTGATTTTGCATAGTACTGTTTTTAGGAACAAAATGTTTATAAATCAGGATGAATGACTGTAAAAACCTGCAGAATATAGTGAGGAATAAAACTGGTCCGTTTGGTTTCTGTAAGTGGTGAAAAACTTAATTTACTTTACTTAATATACTTAAAAAAACGTAATATATTCAGAAACTTGATAAACGAGCACAACCTTGACTATTTGGTGACAAAATATTGAGTCTAATTCACAGCAAAAACATTATAGAACATGTAAAACTCATAATAATAATAATAATATTGTGCAGTGCTGGTTCTTGTCCCGTGCTGCAACATGACACCAAGTTTCATGAAAATCGTGTCGGTAGTTTTTCTGTAATCCTGCTGACAAACAGACATTTTTCACATCGAAAGACTCGTTTCCTCAGGTGTCCTTGTCCCTGGTCAGTGAAAACGCTTTGTTTTAAATGATGCATGGAGAATAAAGACATTCTGACAAATATATCAACATTTAACACAAGTTTTGGTCACTTTTTATAACTAACTATACTGATGATGCATTCAAGGACCGTCGGAAAGTTCCCATTGTGACGATAATGCCTGTTTTTACAGTGTTTTTCTACAATAAATGGTGCGTTTTTTGCGATTTTCTTAAAGAAAACATACTTTTCAAACCCGGGGCTTTGGGAACCATTGTTTCACTTTTTATAACTACCTATACTGATGATGCGTTCAAGGACCGTCGGAAAGTTCCCATTGTGACGATAATGCCTGTTTTTACAGTGTTTTTCTACAATAAATGCTAAAATCATTTTACCGTAATATTAAAAAAAGTTGCACCGTATTTATTACGGTAAAGTTCTGCCGGTTTTTACCCTAAAAACAACAGGTTTTTTTTTACAGTGTGCATTTAGGCTCATCTGATCTTTTTCTTTCGCGATTTGTTGTCATGCAAATATGGAAATACAGAAAAATGATCAGACCTCCTTGTTTCCTTCAGTTTCTTGTTAATTTTAATGTCTGGTTCAACTAAAAGTTCATTTGTTTGGACAAATATAATGATAACAACAGAAATATCTGATCAGAGTTTAATTTAAGAGCTGATATCTAGACATTTAGCATGGTTTTATTCATAATGATTTTGGGTTTTATTCATAATGATTTTGGTTATTATCCAGAGAAGTTTTAAGTCTTATTTGTACATCCCTACTTTGTCTGACAAAAAATGCAATATTTGTATTTAATAAATGGTGCATTTTTTGCGTTTTTCTGAAAGAAAACATACTTTTTTCAAACCTGCAGGAAAGACGTTTCTTCAGTTTTGTTTCTGCTGCCACTTTCAGTCCGTGCTCCAGATTTTATCCCCAGATTTGCAAAAACTAAAGCGGAAAACTATCTTTTACTCTTGTTCCAGGATGAACAAACTTTCTGTTTCAATCAGAAGGTTTTATTGATATAAACATGAAGGCGTCATTGATTCATGTTAGTTCTATTCAGTGTGTTTAACTCTGAAACAGTCCTGAGGTTCCCTGTTAGACTTTGGGAGGATCAGGGTGTTTGTTCCGGTTTTGAACTCTTCTCTTCTTTTGATCCAAGCAGAAAACACAAGCAAAGAGTGTCCAAAGCAGAACTTTTTAAAGTCTTGCATCCAGTTTCTGAAGCGTCTTTGCTGGTAGATTGAGGCGTGGTGTCTTTCTGTCTTGGGTGGCCTCGTGGTTACATCACACGCCATCAAACCTCCGTCTTTGGTTCCATTGTTGCATGTCAAACCTCTCTTTCTCTTCCCATGGAGACAATCTTTCCTAATCTTTCTTTTTCCCTTCCCAATTTAAACCTCTTGTCACATTTCCTCCCTGGCCGCCTGCTCCAGTGTTTCAGGCCTTAAATCCTCTCTTCCTCAGCTTTATTTCTTCTCCTACCACTTCCCTGATCCACTCTGGAGATCCTAAAGTCACACCACTATGTTGTTCTTCCATCTCTACTTGGCTTTTCCTTACTTTAAGGGAATTACTTTGTAATTGTTAGCTTCTTTTTGGACACTTTTTATAATGGGAAAGGTCCCATTGTGACGATAAAGCCTGTTTTTACAGTGTTTTTGTGCAATAAATGGTGCAATTTTTGCGATTTTAGAGAATATATATATATATATATATATATATATATAGAGAGAGAGAGAGAGAGAGAGAGAGAGAGAGAGAGAGAGGAGATCTGGTCTGTGCAAATGCTTTATTTTAAATAACACAAGGAGAATAAAGACATTCTGACACAAATATCAACATTTAACACAAGTTTTGGTTTCTTTTTATAACTATTTATGCTGATGATGCGTTCAAGGACCGTCGGAAAGTTCCCTTTGTGACGATAATGGCTGTTTTACAGTGTTTTTCTACAGTAAATGGTGCGTTTTTTTGCGATTTTCTTAAAGAAAACATACTTTTCAAACCTGGGGGTTTGGGAACCATTGTTTCACTTTTTATAACTATCTATGCTGATGATACGTTCAAGGACCGTCGGAAAGTTCCCATTGTGACGATAATGCCTATTTTTACAGTGTTTTTGTGCAATAAATGGTGCATTTTTTGCGATTTTAGAGAATATATATATATATAGAGAGAGAGAGAGAGAGAGAGAGAGAGAGGATCTGGTCTGTGCAAACGCTTTATTTTAAATGACACATGGAGAATAAAGACATTCTGACACAAATATCAACATTTAACTCAAGTTTTGGTTTCTTTTTATAACTATTTATGCTGATGATGCGTTCAAGGGCCGTCGGAAAGTTCCCATTGTGACGATAATGCCTATTTTTACAGTGTTTTTGTGCAATAAGTGGTGCAACTTTTGCGATTTTTCTTAAAGAAAACATACTTTTCAAGCCTGCAGGCAGGACGGTTTCTTCAGTTTTTCTTTATTTCTTCTCCTACCACTTCCCTGATCCACTCTGGAGATCCTAGAGTCCCAGGGATATATTTATTCCCTCTCTGGTTGTTGATCTGCCTTTGACTCTTGGCCTCTTTACTTTAAGTTGCGTGTAATTGTTGATGATGTAGGAATCTGATCTGCTCTCTGGTGTTTTCTGACTCTGTTCTTGTTTTGGGACTCTTATCGGTGAAGGACAAACTGCTTTTTTTTTGGTCATTCTGTCTTTTTTTGGTAATTTTGTGTCTTTAAGTAATTTAGTTTTTTTTAGTCATTTTTTGTCTTTTTTGTCAATTTGTGTCTTTTTTAAGTAATTTAGTTTTTTTCTCATTTTGTCTTTTTCTTCTAATTTTGTGTCTTTTTAAAGTAATTTCGTTTTTTTCTGTCATTTTGTGTCTTTTTATTGTAATTTTGTGTATTTTTTAAGTAATTTAGCTTTTTTCTCATTTTGTCTTTTTATAGTAATTTTGTGTCTTTTTTTAGTAATTTCGTTTTTTTCTGTCATTTTGTGTCTTTTTATTGTAATTTTGTGTATTTTTAAGTAATTTAGCTTTTTTCTCATTTTGTCTTTTTATAGTAATTTTGTGTCTTTTTTTAGTAATTTAGTTTTTTTTCTGTCATTCTGTGTCTTTTTTTGGTCATTTTGTTACTTTTTAAGTAATTTAGTTTTTTTCTGTCATTTTATGTCTTTTTATAGTATTTTTGTGTCTTTTTATAGTAATTTTGTGTCTTTTTTTAAAGTAATTTCGTTTTTTTTCTGTCATTTTGTGTCTTTTTTTAGTAATTTCGTTTTATTTCAGTAATTTTGTGTCTTTTTTTTGGTCATGTTGATACTGCCTCCAGCGGCCCCCAGGTAATCTGAGTTTGAGACCCCTGCTTTAGGGCATTTCTACATTCAGGTGGTGTCAGATTCAGGACTAGATGGCGCTAGAGATGGAGCAGAGCTCTCCGTCATCACGATGATAAACATGAGGTTTGGCTTTATTTCCAGCTGTCAGAAATGATCTTTGGTCGGAGCAGTTTTCTGTCAGAAACACATCCATTTGGTGCAGCGTGATCAAAGTTTAAAATGCACGGAGGAGGACGGGAACAATGGCCGCCTTTGTGTTCCGGTGTCCTCCGCAGGCGTTTTCATGTTTGTGTGAGCTGAGTTCGTCTTCTGTCTGCTGACGTCTTTATTCTCTCCACCGACCAGATCAGCTTCTGTTGGTCAGCAGGAGGAGAAGAATTATTATTATTATTATTATTATTATTATTATATCACTACTCAGTTTTACTTTAGGGCAGGGGTCTCAAACTCGCCCTCGTGGTGATATTTTGTGGCCCCCACCTTAATATGAAAGTTTAATGTGAGTTTTATATGAATGGCACTTTACCGTGTTGTTTGTGGAAGGTCCCTTTAATTACTTTTCTTGGTAATTTTGTGTCTTTTTTGGTCATTTTGTCTTTTTTTTAAGTAATTTTGTGTCTTTTTTTAAATAATTCAGTTTTTTTTCTGTCATTTTGTGTCTTTTTTTTGTAATTTTGTGTCTTTTTTAGTAATTTTGTGTCTTTCTTTGGTCATTTTGTGTCTTTTTTGTGTCTTTTTTTAAATAATTTTTTGTCTTTTTGGTAATTCTGTGTCTTTTTTGGTCATTTTGTCTTCTTTTAAATACTTCAGTTTTTTTCTGTCATTTTGTGTCTTTTTTTAAGTAATTTTGTGTCTTTTTTTTAAATAATTCAGTTTTTCTGTCATTTTGTGTCTTTTTTTTTGTAATTTTGTCTTTTTTTAGTCATTTTGTGTCTTTCTTTGGTCATTTTTTGTCTTTGGTAATTCTGTGTATTTTTTGGTCATTTTGATCATTCTGATCTTTTTCTTTCGCGATTTGTTGTCATGCAAATATGGAAATGCAGTCATGGAAAAATGATTAGACCTCCTTGTTTTCTTTAATTTCTTGTTCATTTTAATGCCTGGTTCAACTAAAAGTTGATTTGTTTGGACAAACATAATGATAACAACAAAAATATCTGATCAGAGTTTAATTTAAGAGCTGATATCTAGAGATTTAACATGGTTTTATTCATAATGATTGTGGTTATTATCCAGAGAAGTCTTATTGGTACATCCCAACTTTGTCTGACAAAAAAAAAAATCTGTATTTATTTTTTCTGCTTAGGTTAGTTACCAAACTGTTTTCCCTCTAAGGTCCATATTTAGTTTCCTGAATATGTGGTAATGTTTGTGAGGTGAAGTCTGTTTCCCTCTGGATGTGATTTAGTGTCTGATATGAATCTGCTTCAGATTAGTGGTCGACCGATACCGGTTTTTAAGGCCGATACTTATTATTCTGACATCAGTCTGAACCGATCCCTGATATGTGCTGCTGATGTTTTTGGGCCGATTCTTGAAGCCGATATTGTCTTTTATCCTCCATTTACATGATAAAAATTCAAATCAAATTTGAATCAAATTCAAAAGTCAATTTAAACAACAAAAGAAACATTTATTAACAAACCAAACCAAACATATTAACAGTTGGATAGTAAACAACGTGTATGTTGTTCCAGGCCTCACATGATCCACATATTTTATTATTATTTATATATTTATTATTTTATATTTGATGTGTTTTTTTTCTTATTTTAACCCTAACCCTCACCAGAGACTGGAGGTGTTGCACACAGCCTCGCCTGCTGTTGGCTCAGTGAAACGGGCTGAAGTATAAAAAATGCCGATACAAGTAAAAAAAACACAAAATACAGACATATGTATCGGTCTATCTCTAGTTCAGATCAGAGCTGCAACAGGTGCGGGCGACGGGCAGCTTTTTATGTTGTTGACAGTGTTCAGACGTGAGTCAGAGTTTGAGGCTGAAACGATCCGTTAAAGACGGATTAACTCTTAAACGTCCTGCAGACAAGAGACAGAAAGGTTTTAAAAGCAACAACAGAGTGATTATAAAACCCTCTGAGGCTTTGTTTGTTTGTTTTTATTTAGATTTTTTATTATCATCATATTTCAGTGTGACAGATACAATGTAGGAATGATAACAGACATTATATGATGCATAACATGAAACAAAGAGAACACAGACAATATTAATTACATTTTCACATAAAAACATGGTTAACAAAACAAAATAAAAAACTGCTCCTGCTCCTCCTCCTGCTGCTCCTCCTCCTCCTCCTCCTCCTCCTGCTGCTGCTCCTCCTCCTCCTCCTGCTGCAGAGCGGCTGTGTGAGGTTTCCATGGAGTCTGAACAAAACCATCTGGACTGAGGAATGTAGAGAGAGAGTGAGAGAGAGAGTGAGAGAGTGAGAGAGTGAGAGAGTGAGAGAGAGAGAGAGAGAGAGAGACGTTAAGAGAGAGAGAGAGAGCAAGCTAGGGTTAAGAGAGAGAGAGAGAGAGACGTTTAAGAGAGAGAGCGAGAGAGAGAGAGATGTTAAGAGAGAGAGAGAGAGTGAGCTAGGGTTGAGAGAGCGAGAGAGAGACGGTTAAGAGAGAGAGAGAGAGAAGAGAGAGAGAGAGTGAGAGAGAGAGAGAGAGCAAGCTAGGGTTAAGAGAGAGAGAGAGAGAGAGAGAAGAGAGAGAGAGAGAGTTGCGAGAGAGAGCAAGCTAGGGTTAAGAGAGAGAGTGAGAGAGAGAGAGACGTTAAGAGAGAGAGAGAGAGTGAGCTAGGGTAGAGAGAGAGAGAGAGAGAGAGAGAAGAGAGAGAGAGAGAGAGAGAGAGAGAGAGAGACGAGCTAGGGTTAAGAGAGAGAGAGAGAGAGACGTTAAGAGAGAGAGCGGAGAGAGAGAGAGATGTTAAGAGAGAGAGAGAGAGTGAGCTAGGGTTGAAGAGAGCGAGAGAGAGAGACGGTTAAGAGAGAGAGAGAGAGAGAGAGAGAGTGAGAGAGAGAGAGTGAGAGAGAGAGAGAGAGCAAGCTAGGGTTAAGAGAGAGAGAGAGAGAGAGAGAGAGAGAGAGTTGCGAGAGAGAGCAAGCTAGGGTTAAGAGAGAGAGTGAGAGAGAGAGAGACGTTAAGAGAGAGAGAGAGAGTGAGCTAGGGTTGAGAGAGCGAGAGAGAGAGAGAAGAGAGAGAGAGAGAGAGAGAAGAGAGAGAGAGAGAGAGAGAGAAGAGAGAGAGAGAGAGCCGAGCTAGGGTTAAGAGAGAGAGAGAGAGTGAGCTAGGGTTGAGAGAGCGAGAGAGAGAGAGACAGAGAGAGAGGGAGAGAGAGAGAGAGAGAGAGAGGAGAGAGAGGGAGAGAGAGAGGAGAGAGAGGGAGAGAGAGAGAGGAGAGAGAGGGAGAGAGGAGAGAGAGAGTGAGGAGAGAGAGAGAGAGAGAGAGGGAGAGAGAGGGAGAGAGAGGAGAGAGAGAGAGGGAGAGAGAGGAGAGAGAGAGGGAGAGAGAGAGAGGGAGAGAGAGGGAGAGAGGGAGAGAGAGGAGCGAGAGAGAGAGAGAGAGAGAGAGAGAGGAGAGAGAGAGAGAGAGAGAGAGGAGAGAGAGGGAGAGAGAGGAGAGAGAGGAGGCGAGGAGAGCGAGAGAGAGGGAGAGGAGCGAGAGAGAGAGAGAGAGAGAGGAGAGAGAAGAGAGAGAGAGAGAGAGGAGAGAGAGGGAGAGAGGAGAGGAGAGAGAGGGGAGAGAGAGGAGAGAGAGGGAGCGAGATGGAGAGAGAGAGAGAGGAGAGAGAGAGGGAGAGAGAGGGATTAGAGAGTGAAGAGAGAGGAGAGAGAGAGAGACGAGAGAGAAGAGAGAGAGAGAGAGAGAGAGAGAGACGAGAAGAGGATCTGGTTCGTGCAAACGCTTTATTTTAAATGACACATGGAGAAGATAAAGACCATTCTGACACAAATATCAACATTTAACACAAGTTTTTGGTCACTTCTGATCGCTAAATTAAGATGATTAAATCTAGAAATAATCATCAGGTCACTCTGCTCGGCCTAGCAGTTCATCACTGCTGGCAGCTTTACTTTATCTGGTTTAAACAGTTCATTTATTATTTTAAAGGGCAATTTATTTCTGTTTTTCTGACTATTTTTTCTCGTTTTTCTGACATTTTTTTTTCATTTTTTCAGAGTATTTTTTTCAGTTTTTCTGACTATTTTTTCTCGTTTTTCTCTGACTTTTTTTTTTCAGTTTTTCAGAGTATTTTTTTCAGTTTTTCTGACATTTTTTTCTGTTTTTTCTGACAATTTTTTTTTTTCAGTTTTTCTGACTCAATTTTCCTGTTTGTTTTTTTTGAGTAATTTTTTCAGTTTTTCTGACTATTTTTTCTGTTTTTTCTTTATTACATTTATAATGAAGCAGAAACAACACAGCAGCATGATTAGAGCGTACACACTTTCGTCCTTTGTGTGTCTGTATTTCTTTCTGTCCGTGTGCTGCAGCAAAACTAAAAACTGATCTCATAAGAAGGAGTCAAAAAACAGACAAAATCTCCCCAAAACAAACTCTTAACAAAGGGTTAAATGTGTTCTTTCTGGTATGAACAAGAGTGAAAAATACAAAAGTAAACATCTCCTAAGACAGAAAAAGCTGGAAGTCCCCAGCTGGAGCTGTGAGCTGGATGAGCTCATGTTTGGGCCGTTTCTCCTCAGAAAAACAAAGCAACCAGTCTGAGAATTTAAAGGGTTAACTGAGCAGCTGTTACAGGGTTTTCTGCTCCCGTCCACGTTTTATTTCATTATTCCACAATATGTTCACCTCTATAGAATGAGCTCCATCATGGACACAAAAATGATACAAAATGACTAAAAAAGACACAAAATTAATAAAAAAAATACACAAAATGACTAAAAAAGACAAAAAAAGACACAAAATTACAAAAGATACAGAATGACTAAAAAAAAGACACAAAATTACAAAAAAAAGACACAAAATTACAAAAGATACAAAATGACTAAAAAAAAAGACACAAAATTACAAAAAAAAGATACAAAATGACTAAAAAAAGACACAAAATTACTAAAAAAAAGATACAAAATGACTTAAAAAAAGACACAAAATTACAAAAAAAAAGATACAAAATGACAAAAAAAAGACACAAAATGACTAAAAAAAAGACACAAAATGACTAAAAAAAAGATACAAAATGACTAAAAAAAGATACAAAATTTAAAAAAAAAGATACAAAATTACAAAAAAAGACACAAAATTACTAAAAAAAAAAAAAGATACAAATGACTAAAAAAAGATACAAAATGAATAAAAAAAGATACAAAATGACAAAAAAAAGACACAAAATGACTAAAAAAAAGACACAAAATGACTAAAAAAAAGATACAAAATGACTAAAAAAAGATACAAAATTTAAAAAAAAAGATACAAAATTACAAAAAAAGACACAAAATTACTAAAAAAAAAAAAAGATACAAATGACTAAAAAAAGATACAAAATGAATAAAAAAAGATACAAAATGACTAAAAAAAGATACAAAATTTAAAAAAAAAGATACAAAATTACAAAAAAAGACACAAAATTACTAAAAAAAAAAAAAGATACAAATGACTAAAAAAAGATACAAAATGAATAAAAAAAGATACAAAATGACTAAAAAAAGACGCAAAATTACAAAAAAAAGATACAAAATGACTAAAAAAAAGACACAAAATGACTAAAAAAAAGATACAAAATGACTTAAAAAAAGACACAAAATTACAAAAAAAAAGATACAAAATGACAAAAAAAGACACAAAATGACTAAAAAAAAGACACAAAATGACTAAAAAAAAGGTACAAAATGACTAAAAAAAGATACAAAATTTAAAAAAAAGATACAAAATTACAAAAAAAGACACAAAATTACTAAAAAAAAAAAAAGATACAAATGACTAAAAAAAGATACAAAATGAATAAAAAAAGATACAAAATGACTAAAAAAAGACGCAAAATTACAAAAAAAAGATACAAAATGACTAAAAAAAAGACACAAAATGACTAAAAAAAGATACAAAATTTAAAAAAAAAAGATACAAAATTACAAAAAAAGACACAAAATTACTAAAAAAAAAAAAAGATACAAATGACTAAAAAAAGATACAAAATGAATAAAAAAAGATACAAAATGACTAAAAAAAGACACAAAATTACAAAAAAAAGATACAAAATGACTAAAAAAAAGACACAAAATGACTAAAAAAAAGATACAAAATGACTAAAAAAAGATACAAAATTAAAAAAAAAGATACAAAATTACAAAAATAGACACAAAATTACTAAAAAAAAAAAAGATACAAAATGACAAAAAAAAGATACAAAATGTCCAAAAAAGACACAAAAAGACAGAACTCCAACAGGACTCTTAGTGTATAATATCCATATATAAATTAAGTTTATTTCTTCAAAATAAATAAATATTTGACTCACAGATTACATGCTTTAAATATGTGTAATAATAAGCGTAAAATCAGTCAGTACAACACTTTTCTTTTTTAAGGAAATCAGAAGCAAATGTGCAGTTTTATCCTATAAATGTTTTCAGTTATATTTACTGAGTTTGTTTAGTGATTTCTACTCAGTTTTCCATATGTTTAACATCATATTTTCATTCAGACGTACTTGAAAATATGACTTAAATTTACTCATTTCTCATGTTTTAACTGATTTGATTAACTGATTGAGTTTTCAGATCAACTCAATGTTTTTAGGTGTAAAATGTTGCACTGATTGAATGAAGTCATATGCAGTATTATTATTACTATTATTATTATTTGGAGTGTAATTCTTCTCTTTCTAGACCATAAATCTCTATTCCTGTCTGTCTCGTGTTTCTGTGTTTGTGGAGGAACAAACTGATGAGTCAGCAGGATGAATGGACACTTAAAGCTTTTCCACTTTCTCACCAAGCAACTTTGGTGTTTTTCACCATTGTCCTCCGTTTCCTCTGCAGGTTTCTTTCTTGTCAGTAAATCAGGAGAGAAAGTCCTCCGAGAGTTCTGGAAATGTTGACAAAATGTCCTTTCAATGCACAACGGGTGCACTGTAAAAAAATATATACAGTCAGAATAATGAGAAAAAAGCTGGAGTCACGAGAAAAAAGTCAAAATCATGAAAAAGAGTCAAAATAACGAGAAAACAGTCAAAATAATGGAAAAAAAAAAAAGCTGGAGTCACGAGAAAAAAGTCAAAATGAAAAAAAAATCAAAATGAGAAGAAAAAAGTCGAAGTCACGAAAAAAAGTTAAAATAATGAGAAAATAGTCAAAATAATGTTTTAAAAACATTTATTTTACATTTTTTCTTCTCATGAAAAAATACTTTTAACTATTTTTTTTTAGATTTTTAACTTTGAAAAAAAATTGAAGTCATGAGAACAAAGTCAAAATGAAAAAAAAAAAGTCGAAGTCACGAAAAAAAAGTAAATAATGAAAAAAGTTGAAGTCACAAGAAATGCATGTTAAAACTTTTTAAATGAACATTGGAAAGACCTACATATAAAATATAAAAGTTTTACATGACATTGGTTTAAAAAAAATGTATTTTTCATTTTAAATGTTTTCTTCTCATGAAAAAATACTTTTAACTAATTTTTTTTAGATTTTTAGTCACGAGAAAAAAGTAAAAATCACAAAAAAAAGTTAAAATAACAAGAAAATAGTCAAAATAACGAAAAAAAAGTTGAAGTGAAATGGCCGATCCCCTGAATGGATCCTCCTGGAGGAGGTCTGTAATGGATCCTCCTGGAGGAGATCTGTAATGGATCCTCCTGGAGGAGATCTGTAATGGATCCTCCTGGAGGAAGTCTGTAATGGATCCTCCAGGAGGAGATCTGTAACGGATCCTCCAGGAAGATATCTTTAATGGCTCCTCCTGGAGGAGGTCTGTAATGGCTCCTCCTGGAGGAGGTCTGTAATGGCTCCTCCTGGAGGAGGTCTGTAATGGATCCTCCAGGAAGAGATCTTTAATGGCTCCTCCTGGAGGAGGTCTGTAATGGATCCTCCTGGAGGAGATCTGTAATGGATCCTCCTGGAGGAAGTCTGTAATGGATCCTCCAGGAGGAGATCTGTAACGGGTCCTCCTGGAGGAGATCTGTAACGGATCCTCCTGGAGGAGATCTGTAATGGCTCCTCCTGGAGGAGGTCTGTAATGGATCCTCCTGGAGGAAGTCTGTAATGGATCCTCCTGGAGGAGATCTGTAACGGATCCTCCTGGAGGAGATCTGTAACGGATCCTCCTGGAGGAGATCTGTAATGGATCCTCCTGGAGGAGGTCTGTAATGGTTCCTCCTGGAGGAGGTCTGTAATGGCTCCTCCTGGAGGAGATCTGTAATGGCTCCTCCTGGAGGAGGTCTGTAATGGCTCCTCCTGGAGGAGATCTGTAATGGATCCTCCTGGAGGAGGTCTGTAATGGTTCCTCCTGGAGGAGGTCTGTAATGGATCCTCCTGGAGGAGATCTGTAATGGATCCTCCTGGAGGAGATCTGTAATGGATCCTCCTGGAGGAGGTCTGTAATGGATCCTCCTGGAGGAGGTCTGTAATGGCTCCTCCTGGAGGAGGTCTGTAATGGATCCTCCTGGAGGAGGTCTGTAATGGCTCCTCCTGGAGGAGGTCTGTAATGGATCTTCCTGGAGGAGGTCTGTAGTGGCTCCTCCTGGAGGAGGTCTGTAATGGCTCCTCCTGGAGGAGGTGTGTGTGTTGATGCTGTGTTTGTAATGGCTCCTCCTGTGTTTCTCCTCCTCAGGCAGGAGGTGCAGGAGAACTGCGTCCGCTGGAGGAAACGCTTCACCTTCGTGTCCAAGATGAGCGCCAACCCGGCCACCGGAGTCCTGGACCCGTCCGTCTGCAGGGTCTCCGTCAGGAAGGTAGGACTCAGCACCACCAGGGTCCCCTGGAGACCACCAGGGTCCTCTGGAGACCAACAGGGTTCTCTGGAGACCACCAGGGTCCTCTAGAGACCACCAGGGTCCTCTAGAGACCACCAGGGTCCTCTGGAGACCACCACGGTCCCCTGGAGACCACCAGGGTCCTCTAGAGACCACCAGGGTCCCCTGGAGACCACCAGGGTCCTCTAGAGACCACCAGGGTCCTCTGGAGACCACCAGGGTCCTCTGGAGACCACCACGGTCCCCTGGAGACCACCAGGGTCCTCTAGAGACCACCAGGGTCCCCTGGAGACCACCAGGGTCCTCTGGAGACCACCACGGTCCCCTGGAGACCACCAGGGTCCTCTAGAGACCACCAGGGTCCTCTGGAGACCAACACGGTCCTCTGGAGACCACCACGGTCCTCTGGACACCACCAGGGTCCCCTGGAGACCACCACGGTCCTCTAGAGACCAACAGGGTCCTCTGGAGAGGGTCCTCTGGAGACCACCACGGTCCTCTAGAGACCAACAGGGTCCTCTGGAGACCACCACGGTCCTCTAGAGACCACCACGGTCCTCTGGAGACCACCACGGTCCTCTAGAGACCAACAGGGTCCTCTGGAGAGGGTCCTCTGGAGACCACCACGGTCCTCTAGAGACCACCACGGTCCTCTGGAGACCACCACGGTCCTCTAGAGACCAACAGGGTCCTCTGGAGACCACCACGGTCCTCTGGAGACCACCACGGTCCTCTAGAGACCACCACGGTCCTCTGGAGACCACCACGGTCCTCTAGAGACCAACAGGGTCCTCTGGAGACCACCACGGTCCTCTAGAGACCACCACGGTCCTCTGGAGACCACCACGGTCCTCTAGAGACCAACAGGGTCCTCTGGAGACCACCACGGTCCTCTAGAGACCACCACGGTCCTCTGGAGACCACCACGGTCCTCTAGAGACCACCACGGTCCTCTGGAGACCAACACGGTCCTCTGGAGACCAACAGGGTCCTCTGGAGACCAACACGGTCAAATAAATATGACTTATAAACAGCCTGAGTAAAGATTATAAAGACTTTCTGTGGAAAAACCTGCCGATAGCTTTTTTTGAGTAAATGTCTCCAGTGTTTTTGTGTAGATGTTTTTAAAGCTGCAGTTGTTCTCGGTGGGACAGAATCAAGAGATTCTGACCGAAATCTCACTTTTTTTAAGCTTCGTTTTGGTCACTTTTTCTCAAGGAAACTTTCTATTCGGATGATGCGTTCAAGGACAGGTCATATTTTGACGATAATGCCTGTTTTTACAGGTTTTCTTTGTATGATAAGTGGTTGTTTTCTGCCACTTTTAGTCCGTGTTCTGGAAGGAAAAGCTGCCTTTATATCGTCTCTTTACCTTTTATACTTCTACTCTTCCCGTCTCTGTTTCCGGACACTTAGATTCTGAAGGTTTTATTGGCGTGACAGTCGGCAGAGCGGTGTTTCGGCCTGTTCAGGGACTCGGCAGAGGCAGATTTCTGTTCTCACGCTAACGTCTGGAGGATATTTGTGTGCAGAAACCTCCTGGTGCTGCTCTCTAATCTCAGCCCTGCTCTGTAATTGGAGGCCACAGTGATATAAAGTTGGTTCAGCTTCATGACTGTCTTCCTGTTTGTTCTCCTGCAGGAACTCAAAGGAGGAAAAGCTTATTCGAAGGTAAGAGGTCCTCCCCTCCTCCTCATAAACACCTCCTGCTCTCTGCAAACCTCCACGTCTCCTCCTGGAAATGTGACTAATGAATCACTCTTCCTCCTTCTGTTCCCACTGACTCAAGTCAGGTCACAGTTTATTTATAGACATTTAAAAACAGGCTAACAGTTAGCTCTGTAGCAGTACAGTGTGTATGTGCTAACAGGCTAACAGTTAGCTCTGTAGCAGTACAGTGTGTATGTGCTAACAGGCTAACAGTTAGCTCTGTAGCAGTACAGTGTGTATGTGCTAACAGGCTAACAGCTAGCTCTGTAGCAGTACAGTGTGTATGTGCTAACAGGCTAACAGTTAGCTCTGTAGCAGTACAGTGTGTATGTGCTAACAGGCTAACAGTTAGCTCTGTAGCAGTACAGTGTGTATGTGCTAACAGGCTAACAGCTAGCTCTGTAGCAGTACAGTGTGTATGTGCTAACAGGCTAACAGTTAGCTCTGTAGCAGTACAGCGTGTACGTGCTAACAGGCTAACAGTTAGCTCTGTAGCAGTACAGCGTGTATCTGCTAACAGGCTAACAGTTAGCTCTGTAGCAGTACAGCGTGTATCTGCTAACAGGCTAACAGTTAGCTCTGTAGCAGTACAAAAAAATCTGTTTTATCACCAAATTAATTAGTTTATTAGTGTTTATTAACAGTTGATTGTTTGTGATTGTAGCAAAATAATGAACATTTCCTCATTCCACTTTCTCACTTAATGAGATATATATATATATATATATATATATATATAGTTTATTTATAGACATTTAAAAACAACCTCAGTCGACCAAAGTGCTGTAGAGTTATTAAAATAGAATAAAATCATACACAAATAGTTGTAAATAAAAACTCAATCCAAAAACAGATAGAAAAGAAAAATAAAAGGCTCAAAAAGTAAAAGAAAGCCAAGGATTTGGGGACTGAACGCGAAGGAGAATAAATAAAACGTTTTTAATAATGTTTTAAAGTGCTCAACAGACTCCTCTCTCTCTAATTGTTTGCATAAATATATATATATATATATATATACAGTGGTGGAAGAAGTATTAGGATCCCTTACTTAAGTAAAAGTACTAATAAAAACACTGTGAAATGACTCCACTACAAGTAAAAGTCCTGCATTCAAAAACATACTGAAGTAAAAGTACAAAATGTACTTAAAGTATCAAAAGTAAAAGTACTTGTTATGCAGAGTGGACCCACTCAGATTGTTTTATATATTCTAAATATATTATAAGATTATTTGTATTGATGCATTTATAAAAGTAGCATTTTACTGTTGTCCAGATAGAACTAATGTTAACTACTTAATACACTGTTATGTTTTATAAATGTGTAATCATATTAAACATATGGTATTTTTTCATGTTGAATCTGAAAAGTAACTAAAGCTGTCAGCTAAATGTAGTGGAGTAAAAAGTACAATATTTGCCTCAAAATGTAGTGGAGTAGAAGTATAAAGTTACATAAAATGGAAATACTCAAGTAAAATACAAGTACCTCAAGATTGGACTTAAGTACAGTACTTGAGTAAATGTACTTAGTTACTTCCCACCACTATATATATATATATATATATGTGTGTGTATATATATATATATATATATATATATAGTAGCGGTGGAGGAGTCATGTCTGGTGGAGGTAAACGTTGTGTTGATCCTCGACAGGAACCGTTTCCTCTGTTGTCGCCACGTTTCCATTGAGGTTTCCTTTCGGGCGGAATATAGCTCCACTTCCCTCCTGAGAAGGTTGCTTCCTTTAAAACACAAACCTGTGAAAACAGAGTGAAGAATGGGAACCTTTAGTGGCTCGATCAGAGGTCAAAGGTCATGAAGGCGTATCGCTGTAATCAGTATCTTTAGTGTTCTTTTAGTCCTGATGATTAGAGAGATAAGAAGAGCCTCTGTTAGCTCTGTAGCAGTACAGTGTGTATGTGCTACCAGGCTAACAGTTAGCTCTGTAGCAGTACAGTGTGTATGTGCTAACAGGCTAACAGTTAGCTCTATAGCAGTACAGTGTGTATGTGCTAACAGGCTAACAGTTAGCTCTGTAGCAGTACAGTGTGTATGTGCTAACAGGCTAACAGTTAGCTCTGTAGCAGTACAGTGTGTATGTGCTAACAGGCTAACAGTTAGCTCTGTAGCAGTACAGTGTGTATGTGCTAACAGGCTAACAGTTAGCTCTGTAGCAGTACAGTGTGTATGTGCTAACAGTTAGCTCTGTAGCAGTACAGTGTGTATGTGCTAACAGTTAGCTCTGTAGCAGTACAGTGTGTATATGCTAACAAGTAAAGAGTTAGCTCTGTAGCATACAGTGTGTATATGCTAACAAGTAAACAATTAGCTCTGTAGCATACAGTGTGTATGTGCTACCAGGCTAACAGTTAGCTCTGTAGCAGTACAGTGTGTATGTGCTACCAGGCTAACAGTTAGCTCTGTAGCAGTACAGTGTGTATGTGCTAACAGGCTAACAGTTAGCTCTGTAGCAGTACAGTGTGTATGTGCTAACAGGCTAACAGTTAGCTCTGTAGCAGTACAGTGTGTATGTGCTAACAGGCTAACAGTTAGCTCTGTAACAGTACAGTGTGTATGTGCTAACAGGCTAACAGTTAGCTCTGTAGCAGTACAGTGTGTATGTGCTAACAGGCTAACAGTTAGCTCTGTAGCAGTACAGTGTGTATCTGCTAACAGGCTAACAGTTAGCTCTGTAGCAGTACAGTGTGTATGTGCTAACAGGCTAACAGTTAGCTCTGTAGCAGTACAGTGTGTATGTGCTACCAGGCTAACAGTTAGCTCTGTAGCAGTACAGTGTGTATGTGCTACCAGGCTAACAGTTAGCTCTGTAGCAGTACAGTGTGTATGTGCTAACAGTTAGCTCTGTAGCAGTACAGTGTGTATGTGCTAACAGTTAGCTCTGTAGCAGTACAGTGTGTATATGCTAACAAGTAAAGAGTTAGCTCTGTAGCATACAGTGTGTATATGCTAACAAGTAAACAGTTAGCTCTGTAGCATACAGTGTGTATGTGCTACCAGGCTAACAGTTAGCTCTGTAGCAGTACAGTATGTATGTGCTACCAGGCTAACAGTTAGCTCTGTAGCAGTACAGTGTGTATGTGCTAACAGGCTAACAGTTAGCTCTGTAGCAGTACAGTGTGTTTGTGCTAACAGGCTAACAGTTAGCTCTGTAGCAGTACAGTGTGTATGTGCTACCAGGCTAACAGTTAGCTCTGTAGCAGTACAGTGTGTATGTGCTACCAGGCTAACAGTTAGCTCTGTAGCAGTACAGTGTGTATGTGCTAACAGTTAGCTCTGTAGCAGTACAGTGTGTATGTGCTAACAGTTAGCTCTGTAGCAGTACAGTGTGTATATGCTAACAAGTAAAGAGTTAGCTCTGTAGCATACAGTGTGTATATGCTAACAAGTAAACAGTTAGCTCTGTAGCATACAGTGTGTATGTGCTACCAGGCTAACAGTTAGCTCTGTAGCAGTACAGTATGTATGTGCTACCAGGCTAACAGTTAGCTCTGTAGCAGTACAGTGTGTATGTGCTAACAGGCTAACAGTTAGCTCTGTAGCAGTACAGTGTGTATGTGCTAACAGGCTAACAGTTAGCTCTGTAGCAGTACAGTGTGTATGTGCTAACAGGCTAACAGTTAGCTCTGTAACAGTACAGTGTGTATGTGCTAAAAGTTAGCTCTGTAGCAGTACAGTGTGTATGTGCTAACAGGCTAACAGTTAGCTCTGTAGCAGTACAGTGTGTATGTGCTAACAGGCTAACAGTTAGCTCTGTAGCAGTAGGCGTGGCCTGAGACTTTAGAGAGCCACTGGTGCATCTAATATAAACTCTTCTTCTTCTTCTTCTTCTTCTTCTTCTGCTCCCTCAGCTGGGCTTCACAGACCTCAACATGGCGGAGTTTGCAGGTTCTGGCTCCACCGTTCGCTGCTGTCTGCTGGAGGGATACGACACCAAGAACACACGGCAGGACAACTCCATACTGAAGGTGATAAAAACAAAAAAAAACTAAACTAATACTAATAAAAACTAAACTAAAACTAATAAAAAACAAACTAAATCTGATAAAAACGTATAAAAACTAAACTAAAACTAATGAAAAACAAACTAAAACAATTAAAAACTAAACTAAATGTGATAAAAACTAAAAAAACCTGAAACTAAACTAATAAAAAACAATCTAAAAGTAATAAAACTAAACTAAAAGTGATAACAACATGGTTTTAGACTTTTTCTATTATGTCATAAACTCTGAGGCTGAAACTAGTTTTATCATTAACTCTGACCTCTGACCTTTCCATTGATCTCTTCCACTTCACATGTTCAGTCAGCAGGTCAGAGGTCAGAGGTCACAGGGACCTTTGTTACGTAAAACTGGAGACAAAAAAATCTGTTTTATCACCAAATTAATGAGTTTATTAGTGTTTATTAACAGATGATTGTTTGTGATTGTAGCAAAATAATGAACATTTCCTCATTCCACTTTCTCACTTAATGAGATATATATTTATATTTGTATATATATATATATATATATATATATATATATATATATATATTCACCTCTATGGAATCAGCACCATCATGGCTAGAAGTAGGAGAACAAAACACGTATTTTGTGCAGAATAACACAGTTATAGTGACATAAATCATTACAAAGAATGAAAAAATGCAAGATGAATTTCTTTACTTATTTATACTTACTTATATTTATTTATTTATATACCAAACTAAATCTAATAAAAACAAAGTTAAACTAATAAAAAAACTAAACTAAAACTAATAAAATTAAACTTTAGTTTTTATTAGTTTTAGTTAGTTTTTTATTAGTTTTAGTTTAGTTTTTATTAGTTTAAGTTTATTTATAATAGTTTTAGTTTGTTTTTTATTGGTTTAAGTTTATTTATATTAGTTTTAGTTTGTTTTTTATTGGTTTTAGTTTCGTTTTTATTGGTTTTAGTTTAGTTTTTATTGGTTTAAGTTTATTTATATTAGTTTTAGTTTAGTTTTTATTGGTTTAAGTTTATCTATATTAGTTTTAGTTGGTTTATTATTGTTTAGTTTGTTTTTATTGGTTTTAGTTTAACAGGTGAAGCTTTGTGTTTCTTTTATTACTTAATAATAAAGCGATCAGCAGCTGCAGCTGCATGTCTTCAGTGTGTCTGCGGGGTCAGGAGTGTTTTTATTGGTTTAACTTTATTTATATTAGGTTTAGTTTAGTTTTGACTGGTTTTAGTTAGTTATTTATTAGTTTTATTCTTAGTTTTTATCATGTCTTCAGTGTGTCTGTGGGATCAGGAGTGTTTTTATTGGTTTTAGTTCAGTTTTTATTAGTTTAAGTTTATTTATATTAGTTTTTGTTGGTTTATTATTAGTTTAGTTTAGTTTTTATTGGTTTTAGGTTGTTTTTTATTAGTTTAATTCTTAGTTTCCTGCATGTCTTCAGTGTGTCTGTGGGATCGGGAGTGTTTTTATTGGTTTAACTTTATTTATATTAGTTTTAGATAGTTTTTTATTAGTTTTATTCTTAGTTTTAATCATGTCTGGAGTGTGTGTGTGGGATCAGGAGTGTTTTTATTGGTTTAACTTTATTTATATTAGTTTTAGATAGTTTTTTATTAGTTTTATTCTTAGTTTTAATCATGTCTTCAGTGTGTGTGTGGGATCAGGAGTGTTTTTATTGGTTTTAGATAGTTTTTATTAGTTTTATTGTTAGTCTCCTGCATGTCTTCAGTGTGTGTGTGGGATCAGGAGTGTTTTTCTTGGTTTTAGATAGTTTTTATTAGTTTTATTGTTAGTCTCCTGCATGTCTGGAGTGTGTGTGTGGGTGTTTTAGCGCCTCCTGCTGGTCGTCCCCACCAACCAACAGTCACGAGTTCCTCTGTGTCTCTAGTCTGGAGACGTCAGAGTCTGAAATGACTCCAAACGTTTCCACTGCGTCTGTTTTATTGTTGCAACTCTTCACTTTGTTTCTCCTCCATGAATATTAACCCTTTGATGTTCAACATATAAACACCTTTTAATACACAACATGGTTCATTCTCCATGTTATTAATGCTGCTGTGTGTTTGAATATCTTTATTTATTACAACAGATCATTATATCCATGTTTCCTTTCATACTTTATGAAGAAAAATAGTTTTTGTATTATTACATCAAGTTTACAGACATGGGTCTAAAATGACCTTGTGCATTAGAAGAGTAGTGATACAAAAAGTGATTCACTGTCTTTTTTAGTCATTTTGTGTCTTTTTTTTGGTCTTTTGTGTCTTTTTTTGGTCATTTTGTGTCTTTGTGTCTTTTTTGGTCTTTTTTGTCATTCTGTGACTTTTTTTTAGTCATTTTGTGTCTTTTTTGGTCTTTTTGTGTAATTTTGTGTCTTTTTTGGTCATTTTGTGTCTTTTTTGACATTTTGTGTCTTTTTTTTGTCATTTTGTGTCTTTTTTGGTCATTTTGTGTCTTTGTGTCTTTTTTGGTCTTTTTTTGGTCATTTTGTGTCATTTTGTGTCATTTTGTGTCTTTTTTTAGTCTTTTTGTGTCTTTTTTTGGTCATTTTGTGTCTTTTTTGGTCATTTTGTGTCTTTTTTTTTGTCATTTTCTGTCTTTTAACCCTTTGATGCTCAACATATAAACACCTTCTAATACACAAACCTATATCCATGTTTCCTTTCATACTTTATGAAGAAAAATAGTTTTTGTACTATTACATCAAGTTTACAGACATGGGTCTAAAATGACCTTGTGCATTAGAAGAGTAGTGATACAAAAAGTGATTCACTACATTAACAATGTGAGTATATGTGTAACTATGTTTGTCTTATTTTGAAGGTTTAACTTTAAAAGAGTTGTTAGAACCACCAGATTACATTGGAAAATCACATATTTTAACATTTGAGACTTATTAGAGCCACCAAATAATCACTTACATTAGAAAATGTAAGAAAAAAAGACACTAAATTATTTTAATAAAGACACAAAATGACCAAAAAAAGACAAAAATTATTAAAAAAGACACACAATTATTACAAAAATACACAAAATTATTAAAAAGATGCAAAATTACCAAAAAAGACAGAAAATTATAAAAAAGAAACACACTTATTAAAAAAGACACAAAATTATTACAAAAATACACAAAATTATTAAATAGACACACAATTATTTAAAAGACACAAAATTACCAAAAAAGACACAAAATTACTAAAAAAGACACAATGATTTTAATAAAGACACAAAATGACCAAAAAAAGACACACAATTATTTAAAAAAGACACAAAATTATAAAAAAAAAAGACACAAAATTATTTTTAAAAAGACACAAAATTATTAAAAATACACACAATTATTTAAAAAAAGACACAAAATTATTTTAATAAAGACACAAAATGACCAAAAAAAGACACAAAATTACCAAAAAAGACACAAAATTATTTTTAAAAAGACACAAAATTATTACAAAAATACACAAAATTATTAAAAAGACACACAATTATTTAAAAAAAGACACAACATTTCCAAAAAAGACACAAAATTACCAAAAACAGTAATTAAAGGGACCTTCCACACACAACACGGTAAAGTGCCATTCATATAAAACTCACATTAAACTTTCATATCAAGGTGGGGGCCACAAAATATCATCACGAGGGCCACAATTGGCCCGCGGGCCGCCAGTTTGAGACCCATGATCAAAAATTACCTTGTGCATTAGAAGCGTAGCATTTTAAAAGAAGGGTTTTTATTCAAAAAGTAAGAAATGAAAACATAAAATGAGGATGTATGATGATCAAAAACAAACTAATTGAGGAAAACCTGCAATACTCAATGATGAAAATAATTTATTACAAAGATATAGAACATAAAAACTCCGTGTTGTGCATCAAAGGGTTAATTATAATAAAGGGCAATAATTGATCTGTAGCGTTAACTTTGTAGCTTTGCATGTTTCATCCCTTGTTTTAAAATGAAGTGTTAATATTTATTTGATATTTGTGACAGGTGATCATCGGGATGACCCTGCTGTCTGGAGATCCATGTTTTAAAACGTGAGTATTTATAATCGTCACATTTTTTTATCGTGACGGTCTGTTTTAATGTCACAGAAGAAAGATACAGAATTAATTAAATTAAATTAATACCAAACTAAAAGCAATGAAAACTAAACTGAAACTAATAAAATTAAAAATTACATTTACAGAGATTTCTAAAGATACAGAATTTATATTATATATATATATATATATATATATATATATATATATATATACATTTTTAACCCTTTAACCAGATTATTGAGCCCTTATAATAATAATAATAATAATTATTATTATTATATCTTAATAATTATTATTATTATTATAATTATTATTATATATTTTATGTCCATGTTTAACCTTTTAACCAGAATATTAAGCCCTTATTATAATAATAATAATTATTATTATTATTACATATTTATTTCCATTTTTAACCTTTTAACAGATTATTAGGAATTTATCATAATAATTATATATTTTATGTCCATGTTCAACCTTTTAACCAGATTATTAAGCCTTTATAATAATAATAATAATAATTATTATTATTATTATATATTTATTTCCATTTTTAACCTTTTAACAGATTATTAGGAATTTATAATAACAATTATATATCTTATATCCATGTTTAACCTTTTAACCAGATTATTAAGCCATTATAATAATAATAACAATAATAATAATAATAATAATAATAATAATAATCTTTAGCTCTGAGCTCTTGAATCCGTCCCTCACTGATAACTGGTGTTGTGTTTTGTCTCCGAGGCCTCCGAGCTCAGCCAAGTCCATCTCCGTCCCGGGACGAGAGCCCACCCTGCAGCTGGACTGTAAGGGGGAGGGGACGGGAGGAGCAGCAGGAGGCGCAGGAGGAGCAGCAGGAGGAGGAGTCTCTCTGGGCCGAGCCCCCAAACCCAGACCCTCCATCATCAGCTCAGGTTCACAGAAGCCCGTCTCCTTCAGCTCTACTTCCTGGTGTCTCATGTCTGGGTACCAGGACGGGAAGCTGCTGAACAAACGCTGCAAAGTTTATTTTAGTCTGTTTAGGTGATTTTCAAAGCGGTCATGTGACCTCTGACCTCCTGCTCTGTGAATGAAAACAGGCTCTCTGTGTCCCACTGGTCTCCTCTTTACATACATGATGCTTTATGCTGATAACATGCAGTTTAAGGCTAAAACCTCATAGTTTTTATCATGTAGCACTAAAGTCCAACACCCAGAATGAGGCGGTCTCACTCGCCGAAACGCCTCTAATCTGAATACGAGCCGTCCTAGCGGTCTTTAGTCTGGACTTCTTTAGTCCCTGTAGAAGAGCAGGGTCTTTATTCTCCCCTGAAAACAGCCTGGTTGCTGATTGGATAGAACGCTAAGCAGGATGTGACGTAGTACTGGACGCCACAACAACACGCAACATTTGTAAAAGCTGGTGAAGCAGTGTTGGCAACTTAGCAACTTAGTTGCTAAATTTAGAGACTTTCCAGACCCCCTTAGAGACTATTTTTCAAGAAGGCGACTGGAGACAAATCCAGTGACTTTTTCTGGTGTTATAGGAGACTTTTGGAGACTCGTTCTTAGTCTTCTTAACGAGCCGCGGGGGCCGGAGGCTCTTCTTAACGAGCCGCGGGGGTCAGAGGCTCTTCTTAATGAGCCGCGGGGGCCGGAGGCTCTTCTTAACGAGCCGCGGGGGCCGGAGGCTCTTCTTAACGAGCCGCGGGGGTCGGAGGCTCTTCTTAACGAGCCGCGGGGGTCGGAGGCTCTTCTTAACGAGCCGCGGGGGCCGGAGGCTCTTCTTAACGAGCCGCGGGGGTCAGAGGCTCTTCTTAACGAGCCGCGGGGGTCGGAGGCTCTTCTTAACGAGCCGCGGGGGTCGGAGGCTCTTCTTAACGAGCCGCGGGGGTCGGAGGCTCTTCTTAACGAGCCGCGGGGGCCGGAGGCTCTTCTTAACGAGCCGCGGGGGTCGGAGGCTCTTCTTAACGAGCCGCGGGGGCCGGAGGCTCTTCTTAACGAGCCGCGGGGGTCGGAGGCTCTTCTTAACGAGCCGCGGGGGCCGGAGGCTCTTCTTAATGAGCCGCGGGGGCCAGAGGGTCTTCTTAACGAGCCGCGGGGGCCGGAGGGTCTTCTTAACGAGCCGCGGGGGCCGGAGGGTCTTCTTAACGAGCCGCGGGGGCCTGAGGCTCTTCTTAAAGAGCCGCGGGGGTCGGAGGCTCTTCTAAACGAGCCGCGGGGGCCAGAGGCTCTTCTTAACAAGCCGCGGGGCCAGAGGCTCGTTAAGAAGAGTAAGAACGAGTCGAAGCGGCACAGTCCTCCTCGGAGGGGATGTTAACCCCTTAGCGTCCAGTCTACAAATTGCTAACAGGCTAACAGTTAGCTGAAAACCAATACTGTGAGTCAGAATAAATCCCCATCGATGGTTCCAGCTGTGTCTTGTTGTCTTGTTGTCTCCAGGTCTGCTGGAGGAGTCCGAGGTGAACCAGTCTGGTCCTGCAGACGTCTTCCAGTCCGGTCACTCCCGTAACTCCAGCTACGCCAGCCAGCACAGCAGGATCTCAGGCTACAGCACCGAGCTGTCGTGCTCGTCCAGCCTGTCTGACCTCACTCACCGCAGGAACACGTCGACAGGCAGCAGCACCTCTGGGGGCGTGGCCTTCACTGTGGACACGCCCCCCGACGGGGACAAGGACGCCGGACGTCCAGAGAGACCCCCTCGCCCCCCGCGGCCTGCCCTGCCCCCCAACAGGCCCTCCAGGTACTCACAGACATAATAACAGAGATAATTATGTAAGAGCTGATATCTAGACATTTAACATGGTTTTATTGATAATAACCAAAATCATTATGAATAAAACCATGTTAAATGTCTAGATATCAGCTCTTAAACTAAACTCTTATCAGATATTGTTGTTGTTATCATTATATTTGTCCAAACAAATGAACCTTTAGTTGAACCAGACATTAAAATGAACAAGAAACTGAAGAAAACAAGGAGGTCTGACATGTTTTTCCGTGACTGTATGAACCATTTTACTTCTACTCTCCTACAGTTTGGAGGAAAATATTTAACTTCACTACATTTAACCTAAAAAAAAAATCATATAAAAAGATGGTGGAGATGGTGTGAAACGAGAGTTACATATGTAACTACGGTTCTATGAATTCTTACTGACCGCCAGGTGAGCTGCTTTAAACACTGGATATTCTATCTCGGGCATGCGCTGGTCGAGTAGTTATGCCAACAAAGTGACCTGTGACCCCTGGATGACCCCTGGATGACCCCTGGATGACCCGGGAACATCTCTAAGTTCTGGTGTCACCAGAGGATCTGTTCCAACTGGATCTTCTCACGAAACTGAGATCCGAGTGACGGAGAACTCTGGCGGTCATCCAGAATTCATAGAACCGTAGCCTCCAGCTCCTCTGGTGTCCCGCTCTAACTCTGGTGTCCCGCTCTAACTCTGGTGTCCCACTCTAACTCTGGTGTCCCGCTCTAACTCTGGTGTCCCGCTCTAACTCTGGTGTCCCGCTCTAACTGTGGTGTCCCACTCTAGCTCTGGTGTCCCGCTCTAACTCTGGTCTCCCGCTCTAACTCTGGTGTCCCGCTCTAGTTCTAGTGTAACGAGTCTAACTCTGGTGTCCCACTCTAACTCTGGTGTCCCGCTCTATCTCTGGTGTCCCGCTCTATCTCTGGTGTCCCGCTCTAACTCTGGTGACCCGCTCTAACTCTGGTGTCCCGCTCTAACTCTGGTGTCCCATTCTAACTCTGGTGTCCCGCTCTAACTCTGGTGTCCCGCTCTAACTCTGGTGTCCCATTCTAACTCTGGTGTCCCGCTCTAACTCTGGTGTCCCGCTCTAACTCTGGTGTCCCATTCTAACTCTGGTGTCCCGCTCTAACTCTGGTGTCCCGCTCTAACTCTGGTGTCCCGCTCTAACTCTGGTGTCCCATTCTAACTCTGGTGTCCCGCTCTAACTCTGGTGTCCCATTCTAACTCTGGTGTCCCGCTCTAACTCTGGTGTCCTGCTCTAACTCTGGTGTCCCGCTCTAACTCTGGTGTCCCATTCTAACTCTGGTGTCCCGCTCTAACTCTGGTGTCCTGCTCTAACTCTGGTGTCCCGCTCTAACTCTGGTGTCCCGCTCTAATTCTGGTGTCCCGCTCTAACTCTGGTGTCCCGCTCTAACTCTGGTGTCCCGCTCTAATTCTAGTGTAACGAGTCTAACTCTGGTGTCCCGCTCTAACTGTGGTGTCCCACTCTAGCTCTGGTGTCCCGCTCTAACTCTGGTCTCCCGCTCTAACTCTGGTGTCCCGCTCTAATTCTAGTGTAACGAGTCTAACTCTGGTGTCCCACTCTATCTCTGGTGTCCCGCTCTAACTCTGGTGTCCCGCTCTAATTCTGGTGTCCCGCTCTAATTCTGGTGTCCCGCTCTAACTCTGGTGTCCCGCTCTAACTCTGGTGTCCCGCTCTAACTCTGGTGTCCCGCTCTAACTCTGGTGTCCCGCTCTAATTCTAGTGTAACGAGTCTAACTCTGGTGACCCGCTCTAACTCTGGTGTCCCGCTCTAGCTCTGGTGTCCCGCTCTAACTCTGGTGTCCCGCTCTAACTCTGGTGTCCCGCTCTAATTCTAGTGTAACGAGTCTAACTCTGGTGTCCCGCTCTAACTGTGGTTGCCCACTCTAGCTCTGGTGTCCCGCTCTAACTCTGGTCTCCCGCTCTAACTCTGGTGTCCCGCTCTAATTCTAGTGTAACGAGTCTAACTCTGGTGTCCCACTCTATCTCTGGTGTCCCGCTCTAACTCTGGTGTCCCGCTCTAACTCTGGTGACCCGCTCTAACTCTGGTGTCCCGCTCTAACTCTGGTGTCCCGCTCTAATTCTGGTGTCCCGCTCTAACTCTGGTGTCCCGCTCTAACTCTGGTGTCCCGCTCTAACTCTGGTGTCCCGCCCTAACTCTGGTGACCCGCTCTAACTCTGGTGTCCCGCTCTAACTCTGGTGTCCCGCTCTAATTCTGGTGTCCCGCTCTAACTCTGGTGTCCCGCTCTAACTCTGGTGTCCCGCTCTAACTCTGGTGTCCCGCTCTAACTCTGGTGTCCCGCCCTAACTCTGGTGACCCGCTCTAACTCTGGTGTCCCGCTCTAACTCTGGTGTCCCGCTCTAACTCTGGTGTCCCGCTCTAACTCTGGTGACCCGCTCTAACTCTGGTGTCCCGCTCTAACTCTGGTGTCCCGCTCTAACTCTGGTGTCCCGCTCTAATTCTGGTGTCCCGCTCTAACTCTGGTGTCCCGCTCTAACTCTGGTGTCCCGCTCTAACTCTGGTGACCCGCTCTAACTCTGGTGTCCCGCTCTAATTCTGGTGTCCCGCTCTAACTCTGGTGTCCCGCTCTAATTCTGGTGTCCCGCTCTAATTCTGGTTTCCCGCTCTAATTCTGGTGTCCCGCTCTAACTCTGGTGTCCCGCTCTAACTCTGGTGTCCCGCTCTAACTCTGGTGTCCCGCTCTAACTCTGGTGTCCCGCTCTAATTCTGGTGTCCCGCTCTAACTCTGGTGTCCCGCTCTAACTCTGGTGTCCCGCTCTAACTCTGGTTTTCTTCTCCTGCTGGTGTCAGGAGGAAGCAGGACTCGGTGGAGACTCACCCCTCCTGGGTCAACGACACTCGCATCGATGCCGACGACATCGTGGAGAAAATCGTCCAAAGCCAAAACTTTGCAGACATCAACAACACTGAAGGTGAGGTGGAAAAACAGCATCACACTGAAAACAGACACCTCACAAAAACAAGGACAAAAGTACAAAAATGAGGTTTATTTTGCTTTAAAATATCAAAATTTGCTGCCAATGGAACAAGAAAATTTGTCTTGTCAAGACTTTCCAAAACCAGTAATATTCTCAAATTTACAAGAAAAAAATTCTCAAATTTACAAGAAAAAAGTGACAGATATACAAGAAAAAAGTGACGAATTAATGAGAAAAAAGTGACGAATTAATGAGAAAAAAGTGACGAATTAATGAGAAAAAAGTCACAAATTTACAAGAAAAAAGTGACCAATTAATGAGAAAAAAGTGACGAATTTACAAGAAGAAATTCACAAATTTACAAGAAAAAAGTGACAAATTAATGAGAAAAAAGTGACAAACAGGAAACATTTATTGTGACCTTATTGAATCTGGCACCCAACAAATACCCCATTACAAAACAACTACAACTAATAAAAACTAAACTACAACTAATAAAAACTAAACTAAAACTAAGCATTTTCCAAAAAATAAAAACTGATTAAAACTAGCAAACTCACTCTAAAAACTAACTGAGTTTGAAAACAAAAACTAACAACGAAATTAAAACTAAAACTGATGAAAAATCCCAAACTATTGTAACCTTGGTAATCACAAGACTTTACAGCTTAGAAGAAGAAGGAAACGGGCAGGAATGAGGCCGAGGGAGCAGAAAACCCTGAAGGCTCCAGTTATCAGAGAGGACTTAGTCCCAAACGTGTTAAACCTGCTGGTTAAAGATGGCCGCCACAGTGAAGATGGTGTGTTTATCTCCAGTCAATCATCCATCACAGTCACAACAAGGTGCAACAAGCTGAAGCAGCTCTTTATCACAATCTTTATCTTTATCAGAGTTCCTGCCGGGACAGAGGTCATAAAATATGAAACAAGTCTCGTCACGGCTCTAAAGGTTAAAGGTCGACTTGTTTTATCACATGATGACATGATGTCACAGGTCACACGGCCGCTTTAAAAGGGATTTTTGTACATTTTTCTCTTCTTTTTTTGTTTCATTTGTTGATCATTTTGCCTGTGTTGCAGCTTGAGGCATTCATTTCATTTTGTGTCTTTTTTTGTCTTTTTGTGTCTCTTTGAAGTAATTTAGTGGTTTTTCAGTCATATGTCTGTTTTTGTGTCTTTTTTGGGTCATTTTGTGTCTTTTTTTAAGTAATTTAGTGGTTTTTCAGTCATATGTCTGTTTTTTTGTGATTTTGTGTCTTTTTTGGGTCATTTTGTGTCTTTTTTGTCTTTTTGTGTCTCTTTTAAGTAATTTAGTGGTTTTTCAGTCAAATGTCTGTTTTTTGTGTCTTTTTTGGGTCATTTTGTGTCTTTTTTTTAAGTAATTTAGTGGTTTTTCAGTCATATGTCTGTTTTTTGTGTCTTTTTGGGTCATTTTGTGTCTTTTTGTGTCTTTTTGTGTCTCTTAAGTAATTTAGTGGTTTTTCAGTCATACGTCTGTTTTTTTGTGATTTTGTGTCTTTTTGTGTAATTTTGTGTCTTTTTTGGGTCATTTTGTGTCTTTTTTGTCTTTTTGTGTCTCTTTTAAGTAATTTAGTTGTTTTTCAGTCAATATATGTCTGTTTTTTGTGATTTTGTGTCTTTTTTGGGTCATTTTGTGTCTTTTTTAAGTAATTTAGTGGTTTTTCAGTCATTATAAGTCTGTTTTTTGTGATTTTGGGTCTTTTTAAAGTAATTTAGGTTTTTTTTCTGTCATTTTGTGTCTTTTTTTTGGTCATTTTGTGTCTTTTTTGGGGTCATTTTGTGTCTTTTTTTGTCTTTTTGTGTCTCTTTTAAGTAATTTAGTGGTTTTTCAGTCCTTATATGTCTGTTTTTTGTGATTTTGTGTCTTTTTTGTGTCATTTTGTGTCTTTTTGATACTACCTCCAGTGCCCCCCCCACTTTTCTTTTTAGTAATTTTTTTAAATCCATAGTCTTTAACCCTTCCATGTCTTTTATCCTCCATTAATGCATTTACTGCCCTCTGGTGAGCCTCCACGCTCACTCAAACTGCTGTTAAATCAACATACAGCAATATTTTTTTCAGATTTTTTTCCATAAATCTCTTAAACAACTCCAGACTTGTTCAAAACGACCAAACATGAACTGATTTTAGCAGCAGTGATGTCTCAGGTGTGACGATTATTAATGTGTGAAAGTGTTTCTGACTGTTTCAGACAGCAACCTGCGACTGTTCGTCAGCAGAGACGGGACCACCGAGCTCAGCGGCATCAGGCTGGGAAACAGGTGAGACATTAGTAATCAGACAGGTGAGACATTAATAATCAGACAGGTGAGATATCAATAATCAGACAGGTGAGACATTAGTAATCAGACAGGTGAGATATCTATAATCAGACAGGTGAGATATCAATAATCAGACAGGTGAGACATTAGTAATCAGACAGGTGAGATATCTATAATCAGACAGGTGAGATATCAATAATCAGACAGGTGAGACATTAGTAATCAGACAGGTGAGATATCTATAATCAGACAGGTGAGATATCAATAATCAGACAGGTGAGATATCAATAATCAGACAGGTGAGATATCAATAATCAGACAGGTGAGATATCAATAATCAGACAGGTGAGATATCAATAATCAGACAGGTGAGACATTAATAATCAGACAGGTGAGACATTAATAATCAGACAGGTGAGACATTAATAATCAGACAGGTGAGATATCAATAATCAGACAGGTGAGACATTAATAATCAGACAGGTGAGACATTAATAATCAGACAGGTGAGATATCAATAATCAGACAGGTGAGATATTAATAATCAGACAGGTAAGATATCAATAATCAGACAGGTGAGATATCAATAATCAGACAGGTGAGACATTAGTAATCAGACAGGTGAGATATCAATAATCAGACAGGTGAGACATTAGTAATCAGACAGGTGAGACATTAATAATCAGACAGGTGAGACATTAATAATCAGACAGGTGAGACATTAATAATCAGACAGGTGAGACATTAATAAGCAGACAGGTGAGACATTAATAATCAGACAGGTGAGACATTAATAAGCAGACAGGTGAGACATTAATAATCAGACAGGTGAGACATTAATAATCAGACAGGTGAGATATCAATAATCAGACAGGTGAGACATTAATAATCAGACAGGTGAGACATTAATAATCAGACAGGTGAGATATCAATAATCAGACAGGTGAGATATCAATAATCAGACAGGTGAGACATTAATAATCAGACAGGTGAGATATTAATAATCAGACAGGTGAGATATTAATAATCAGACAGGTGAGACATTAATAATCAGACAGGTGAGACATTAATAATCAGACAGGTGAGACATTAATAATCAGACAGGTGAGACATTAATAATCAGACAGGTGAGATATCAATAATCAGACAGGTGAGACATTAATAATCAGACAGGTGAGACATTAATAATCAGACAGGTGAGACATTTAAAAATGAACAGAACCAAACAGGTTAAATATTTATAATAAAAAACCGAAACTGCAACTATGATAACAAGGTAGTTCAACACATAATATATAGTGACATATAATAATAATAATAATAATAATAATAATAATACAATAAACAATAACAGTTAGAACAATATTTAGAGGTTGTATGGTTTAGCTGCTTAATAAGTTGCTCGATCGATACTTTTGAAAATGAGTATCGTATCTGGATACAATGTTTTAGTATTGATACATGTTTTAGTATTGATACTTTTTTTAGTATTGATACTTTTGACGAGCCGACTCTATGAATGTGTTGCTGTCAGCAGTAACCATAGTGACCATTAACAGAAACAAACATCAGAATGATGAATTTGTTCTTTGGTTGTTTTCAGAGTTTCTGCAGGCGGCTACGAGCCCGTCGTCATCGAGAGCCATTAAAGCAGGAGACCCAGGGGCCCTCAGACCCAGGGGCCCTCAGACCCTCAGACCCAGGGGCCCTCAGACCCTCTGGACCCAGGGGCCCTCAGACCCTCTGGACCCAGGGGCCCTCAGACCCTCGGACCCAGGGGCCCTCAGACCCTCTGGACCCAGGGGCCCTCAGACCCTCAGACCCAGGGGCCCTCAGACCCAGGGGCCCTCAGACCCTCAGACCCAGGGGCCCTCGGACCCTCTGGACCCAGGGGCCCTCGGACCCTCTGGACCCAGGGGCCCTCAGACCCTCGGACCCAGGGGCCCTCAGACCCTCTGGACCCAGGGGCCCTCAGACCCTCAGACCCAGGGGCCCTCAGACCCTCTGGACCCAGGGGCCCTCAGACCTCTGGACCCAGGGGCCCTCAGACCTCTGGACCCAGGGGCCCTCAGACCCTCTGGACCCAGGGGCCCTCAGACCCAGGGGCCCTCGGACCTCTGGACCCTCGGACCCTCTGGACCCAGGGGCCCTCAGACCCAGGGGCCCTCAGACCCAGGGGCCCTCGGACCTCTGGACCCTCGGACCCTCTGGACCCAGGGGCCCTCGGACCCTCTGGACCCAGGGGCCCTCGGACCCTCTGGACCCAGGGGCCCTCAGACCCTCAGACCCAGGGGCCCTCAGACCCAGGGGCCCTCGGACCTCTGGACCCTCGGACCCTCTGGACCCAGGGGCCCTCGGACCTCTGGACCAGGGGCCCTCAGACCCTCTGGACCCTCTGGGCCCCAGGGCCCCTCAGGGCCCCGGGGCCCCTCTGGACCGGCTGTTCTCCTGTGTGGCTGGTCCCCTCCGCGCTCCGGCCGGTCTGAGGCGGAGAGGGAATCGAACCTTCGTCAGTTTGCACTTTAACGAGACTCCGTCTGTCTGAGCCGGTTCTAAAGGTGGATCCAGATCTAAAGAGTCCAGTTTGATTCTCCTCTTTCAGGGATAGTTTTCATGTCTGATGTAGGTTATTAATCTCCTGAATTCTGATTAAAAATAACAATAAATCTCATGTTAAACCAGTTTAATCTGGAAATAATTCCTCTAAGGATCATAAATATGATTTACCAATCTGTCTCTTCAAACGGTCTGTAGCACAAAGAGAGAATCTCCTGGTTTATCTCCACTAGAGGAAAGTTCTCCCCTTTAAAAGGTAGAACATGAAACAGTTTAATGTGTTCCTGTTGATCAGGAGCAGCAGAACAACCGCTTCGTGCCTGAAACATTCTCTACATGATCCTGAAGCGCCACGAAAACTGTTGCACTGCAAAACAAAAAAGGTCTAAAACCAGAAAAACAGTAAATCTGCTGCACGGACAGATAATTTACCTTGACAAGATTTATTAAATTAAGATTATTAAATCTAGAAATAAGCATGTTGAACACTTAAAATAAGAAATTAACTCTTAAAACAAAAACATAAATGATCTAACACTTCTAAATCTAAAGTTTTTTTTTATCTTGGTAAGAACCAAATAATCATCAGGTCACTCTGCTCGGCCAGTTCATCACTGCTGGCAGCTTTACTTTATCTGGTTTAAGAGTTCATTTAGTATTTTAAAGGGCAATTTTTCGACTCCTTTTTTTCTGTTTTTCTGATTAATTTTTCCAGTTTTTCTGAGTAATTTTTTCTGACAATTTTTTCCAGTTTTTCTGACTTTTTTTCTGTTTTTCTGATTCATTTTTCCGGTTTTTCTGAGTAATTTTTTCGGACTATTTTTTCCAGTTTTTCTGACTTTTTTTCCTGTTTTTCTGACTATTTCTTTCCAGTTTTTCTGAGTAATTTTTTCTGTTTTTCTGACTATTTTTTCTGTTTTTCTGAATCATTTTTTCCTGTTTTTCTGCCTTTTTCTCTGTTTTTCTGACAATTTTTTTCTGTTTTTCTGAGTAATTTTTTCTGTTTTTCTGACTATTTTTCTCTGTTTTTCTGACAATTTTTTTCTGTTTTTCTGATTCATTTTTCCTGTTTTTTTGTCTATTTTTTTCTGTTTCTCTGACAATTATTTCTTTCTTTCTGACATTTTTTTTATTATATTTTTGTGAAATGATCTGTCCATGCAGCAGATTTATCTGGTTTTTAGATCTTTTTTCAGTGTGAGATCAGAGCTGGTGACGGTGAGGAGAGAATTCTACTTCCTGTTTGTCTTTTTTTCTGTTTTCTATAAACACTACTGCTGCTACCAAGCCTCTGGTGGATTACTGGTGGATTACTGGTGGATTACTGGTGGTTTATTGGTGGTTTATCGGTGGTTTATTGGTGGATTACTGGTGGTTTATTGGTGGATTATTGGTGGATTATTGGTGGTTTATCGGTGGTTTATTGGTGGATTATTGGTGGATTATTGGTGGTTTATCGGTGGTTTATTGGTGGATTATTGGTGGATTATTGGTAGTTTATTGGTGGTTTCTTGGTGGTTTATTGGCGGTTTCTTGGTGGTTTGTTGGCGGTTTCTTGGCGGTTTCTTGGCGGTTTGTTGGCGGTTTCTTGGCGGTCTGTGGTCTCCGGCGCCCCCTGGTGGAGCGACGTGTTACTGCAGCCGTCTGGGCCCTTTGGTGTTTACAAACATGTTTACTTTGAGTTTGTTTACATATGTTTCGACGTAAACAAACAAACAAACAGCGGAGAGACAGAAACAGAAGACGAGTTCCAACCAGCCGGCTGGTTCAGCTTTTATTTTGTTAGTTTTTAGAGGAAAGTTTTCTGTTGGAGGTTTAAACTGCAAACGAGACGACCGAGAGTCTTAAAATCTGAAGTTTTAGTTTGTAACAAAAAGGTGAAAATAATCCGTCAGTCTGAGAATTATGATCCTTTTTTTTAAAAAATCTCTTGATTTAGTAGAACGAGAGGATTTTATTTTGAAGATCTGGCTGCAACTCATCAGTTTAAATCTGGTAATAATTAGTTTAATTATAGTTTTTAGACTGTTAAATGTCAGATAATTGTTTTAAAAAGAGTCTAAAATGTCCTGATTTTATTTTATTTTTATTTGTCTGCCTTAAACAGAAACATATTCAATTTATAATCATATAAAATAGAGAAAAGCACCTGGAAACAAGCTAATTATTGACATTTATGCTTGATTTAAAAAAACCCAGATTAATCAGTTAATAAATTAATTGATTAGCAATAATCAAACAGCAAATCTTCACACAACTTTAAAGATTCTGTTCTTTATCAGTGAACTTATTTTATCTTGTGCACAGTTTTAAAACATCATTTTTCTGTTTGTTTGTCTATTTAAATTCAGTTTATAAATCTCTTTAAATTCAGTTTATGAATCTCTTTAAATTCAGTTTATGAATCTCTTTAAATTGATTAAACGACGTGGATTTTATTTTCTAACACTTTTCTAAATCAGCATCATTTTCCTGATTGATTTAATTCTGCTATAATTAGTTTAATAATCTTTCATTCGTCATTTAGACGATTAAATGTCAGAAAATGATTTAAAAAGTCCAGTAAAGTGATCAAAAATGCAATTTACAATCATAAAAACTCTTTAAAAGTTGACATTTGTTGACTTATTGTGGTGAAGCTGAATAAAAACAAATCAAATAATCATTCTGGCAGAATATTTTCTCCTTTTTAACAATAAAAAATCATCTTTTAAGCCTCTCTCCTTCTCAGTAAAGGTGTTTGTTTCTTCACACTACATCTATTTGTTGAATCACTACTTTGTTTGTGTTTATTGTTTATTAATCACATGGATGAACCACTGATTTATAGTCGATCTACTTTTCTTTGAAAGCATTTATTTATATATTTGTGGTTTTGTTTTTGGGAGGTTTGGTTCTAAGCTACGCACACGACTCGCCTCCTTTTATTTCTATTAAATCTAACAAATGATTCTATTCTAACCGCAATATTTAGACACAAAGCTTCTGTTTTCTTCTGTTTGAGATGACTTCTAAATAATAAAAATCTAATCTGAGTTTGTTTCTGTCTCGTTCTTTTCATCAGCAGCAGTTTAACGCCTTCTTTCTCTTCAGAGTTTTTATTTTCTTGGTTTTTGACTCTTTTTTTATTCTGTCTGTTTATAAAACAGTTAAAAAGTGTTCAACACGTCATGTTGGTGTTATTGTTTTATTGATACGACCCGATTATTGTTTTTCATTTTGACTTACTGGATCAACATTTCAAAAACACAAAAACACACAAAAAAAATACAAAAAAACACACAAACATTTAAAAAACACACAAAAACATTATAAACACACACAAAAAATACAAATACAAAAAAACCCAGAAATATTTTTAAAAACACACAAAAAAACTAACAAAAGACCCACACAAACAAAATACAAAAAACATTAAAAAAACACACAAAAATTACAAAAAACGCACAAAAAATACAAAAACCAAAAAACCACATAAAAACACAAAAAATAATTAAACATTAAAAAAACACAAACAAAAAACCCCACACAAAAACAAAAAATTACAAACAAACAAAAAATACAAAAACATACAAAAAATAATTAAAAAACATTTAAAAACACAAAAATTACAGAAATCAAAAACCACACAAATGACACAGAAAATAACATTAAGCACAAAAGATTGAAGAAAAAATGCATTGAAAATGCTGAATGCACACAAAAATTATTATTATTATAATATACTTATAAATTACAAGTTATAAGTTGTCAGTGTTTTTAATATAATAAAGTTTGTTCCTCTCATGAATCACATTAGATTCTTTCTTTCATACAATTATTTTTACTCTAATTTGAAGTGCATTTCACAATGTATAATAATAATAATAATTATTATTATTATTATTAAAAGCTAGCATAAAAAAGACATAGATTCTGATTATTAAAAATAATAATAAAAAGCCAGGGACTTGAAAATATTTTTTTTTATCCAAATAAAACTTTTATTAATGATTAATAATTAACTTCCCTCATGAATATCTGTTGGAATGATTTGTCCCAATACCTATTTTCTTTTTTAGAATTATTTTTACTCTAATTTAAAGTGCATTTAACATTATTATTATTATTATTATTATTATTATTATTATTATTATTATCATAGCTAGGATAAATGAAACATGGATTCTGATTATTTAAAATAATATTTTTTTTAAATTAAATGGCACCAAAAAAAATGCACAAATGTAAAAAAAAAAAAAGTCTTCCTGCAGCAGCAGGGGGCGCTCTACACATCTTTATTATCTCTTTATTATCACTTTTTATTATGATTATTATTATTATTATATTATATTCAAGCCTGATAATGTTTAGTTCATGCACACATTTTTAAGACTTGTTTTTAGGATTGACATTGTGAGCTTTTTCATGCTTTTCAGTCTCTTCAACTGTTGAATATGGTGAGTTTTTACCTCAAATATTGGCTCCAGTTGAGAGTTTTAGTTGCATGGAGTTTAAATGATATTTAAATGATATTTCTAAAGTATTTTCTATCACCAGTATCTGTCAGCGTGTTTTCATGTCACATTTAATGCATCAACTCTTCTTCAGCAAATAATAAAAACACCTCGACCAAGTGTAGTAACATGATTTTGCTGATTTTGCAGTGTGCATTCAGCATTTTTAATGAAATATTTTTTTTTGTTTACTGTTTTTTTTTTGTGTGATTTTGGGCTATTTTTTGTGTGTGTTTTGTCATTTTTTCTGTGTTTTTTTGTGTGTTTTTTTTGGTTTTTATCTGTGTTTTTATGTTTTTTTTTTTGGTAATTGTTTGGTGTGTTTCTTGTGTTTTTTGTAAAAGAAAAATGTGTTTTTTGTATGTTTTTTATTTGTGTTTTTTGTAATTTTGTGTGCATTTTTTTTAACGTGTTCTTTGTATTTTTTTTTGTGTTTCAAAATGACCAAAAATCCCCCACAGAAGACACAAAATGACCAAAAAAGACACAAAATTACTTAAAAAAGACACAAAATGAATAAAAAAGACACAAAAGGACTAAAAAACAACAACAATAAAATATTAATAAGACTCAATCTAAAAACAGAGTTTGAGTTAAAAACAAGAAAATTATAAAAAGTAAAAAACGACAAGCAGAATAAATACATAATAATAATAAATAATAATAATAATAATAATAATAATAATAATGTTTTAAAAGGTGTTTGAAGGGGAATTATAGTCCGGGGGCGCGCACCGGGAGCGGAGCACGGGTACGAGCGGAAGTGTGGTTTGTTGTTGTTGTAGTGTTTCCTGTTCTCATAGACCTCTATGGTCCCAGCTGTCTGCATGTATCGAGCCTGTCCTCCCGCTCCGGATGAAGGTAACTCCGTCTCTCTTCTTCTCCTCCGGTTCTCCTCCCACATGTAACCCGCCTCCGCGGCTCCAGCTCCGGCTGCCCGCAGCGCTCCGCCCCGCTGAGCCCCGCGGAGCCCCGCGGAGCCCCGCGGAGCCCGGGCAGCGTGCGCCCTGCAGCGGCTACACAGACTACTCCAGCCCGGTGCTCCGACCTCCCGGGAGGCCTCGGCCGAGTTTACACTCTGCTCAAAGTTATAATGTTGGGCAATGTTTAACCCGAGGCAACCAGGCAGACACAGGGCAACTAGGCAACCAGCCACAGGGCAACTAGGCAACCAGGCAGACACAGGGCAACTAGGCAACCAGCCACAGGGCAACTAGGCAACCAGCCACAGGGCAACTAGGCAACCAGGCAGACACAGGGCAACTAGGCAACCAGCCACAGGGCAACTAGGCAACCAGGCAGACACAGGGCAACTAGGCAACCAGGCAGACACAGGGCAACTAGGCAACCAGGCAGCCAGACACAGGGCAACTAGGCAACCAGCCACAGGGCAACTAGGCAACCAGGCAGCCACAGGGGGAACAGGCAACTCGGCAGCCACAGGGCAACTAGGCAACCAGCCACAGGGCAACTAGGCAACCAGGCAGACACAGGGCAACTAGGCAACCAGCCACAGGGCAACTAGGCAACCAGGCAGACACAGGGCAACTAGGCAACCAGGCAGACACAGGGCAACTAGGCAACCAGGCAGCCAGACACAGGGCAACTAGGCAACCAGCCACAGGGCAACTAGGCAACCAGGCAGCCACAGGGGGAACAGGCAACTCGGCAGCCACAGGGCAACTAGGCAACCAGCCACAGGGCAACTAACCAGGCAGCCACAGGGCAACTAGGCAACCAGGCAGCCACAGGGGGAACAGGCAACTCGGCAGCCAGCCACAGGGCAACTAACCAGGCAGCCACTAGGCAACCAGGCAGCCAGCCACAGGGCAACTAGGCAGCCACGTGGCAACTAACCAGGCAGCCACAGGGCAACTAGGCAGCCACAGGGCAACTGGGCAAATAAGCAGCCACAGGGCAACTAGGCAACAAGGCAGCCACAGGGGGACCAGGCAACTAGGCAGCCAGCCACAGGGCAACTAACCAGGCAGCCCAGGGCAACTAGGCAGCCACAGGGCAGCCACAGGGCAACCGGGCAAATAGGCAGCCACAGGGCAACTAGGTAACCAGGCAGCCACAGGGCAACTAGGCAACCACAGGGCAACCAGGCAACCACAGGGCAACCAGGCAGCTAGGCAACCACAGGGCAACTAGGCAACCAGGCAGCCACAGGGCAACCAGTCAACCAACCAGGCAGCTCGGCAGCCAGTCAAACAGGCAACTAGGCAACCAGGGGTTGCACCAAATTGTTCCTAAGTCAGTAGAATTGTTAAGAAGACAACTGGGATGTTCCTCAGAACGTTCTGAAATGATTTTCACCGTTTTCTCACTGAAGAAGTTCTGAGATTTAAACTTGAGATGATTTAAACTTGAGATGATTTAAACTTGAGATGATTTAAACTTGAGATGATTTAAACTTGAGATGATTTAAACTTGAGATGATTTAAACTTGAGATGATTTAAACTTGAGATGATTTAAACTTGAGATGATTTAAACTTGAGATCATTTAAACTTGAGATCATTTAAACTTGAGATCATTTAAACTTGAGATCATTTAAACTTGAGATCAGTGGCTGGTTTCAGTAACTTATATAAAATAAATAATAATAGTAATAATAGTATGATTAATAACTATATTCTGTAATCTGGATTAAACCAACTGTCACACTGACTGAAAGGCATTTTAATTAAATGTCAACTGACAGAATATTAATATAATATTTATTATTTATGTGAAACATTCACACTAAAACTACTCCGACCAACTTCAATGAACAATATTTGTTAACACAATGTCTCAACTAAATATTAAAGAAATCAAATAAAAGTCATATAGATGTGCTGAAGTAAATAAATAATAATAAAGACTTTTCTTTCCTTTTCAGACTGCTGAGGGTTTCTATTAAATATTAGAAGAAATATAAGAACTTTGTCTTCAAGAGTCTCGTTTGTTCTCAAGTTTTAAGGAAAAAATTTAAGAAAATTAAGAGAAAAACTAGAGAAAAGATCAGAATTTCTTCATGAATACAAAACTTGTTACATTTGGTCTGAAGAGCAAAGTTAAGAAAAAAAAGTTGCACTGAAAAAGCATTTTCTTCTTAAGAATACTTTCTGAATCTGGCAACCAGGCAACTAGACAACCAGGCAACCAACCAGAGAAGTAGGCAGCCAGGCAACCAGTCAACCATTCAACCAGGCAACTAGACAACCAGTCAACCAACCAGACAACTAGGCAGTCAGGCAATCAGCCAACCAACCAGACAACTAGGCAACCAGTTAACCAACCAGACAACTAGGCAGTCAGGCAACCAGTTAACCAACCAGACAACTAGGCAGTCAGGCAATCAGTCAACCAACCAGACAACTAGGCAACCAGTTAACCAACCAGACAACTAGGCAGTCAGGCAATCAGCCAACCAACCAGACAACTAGGCAACCAGTCAACCAACCAGACAACTAGGCAGTCAGGCAACCAGTCAACCAACCAGACAACTAGGCAACCAGTCAACCAGCAGCGTTACATGCTCTCTGTCACTTTTGTCATTCCTGCTCTGTTTCTATATTTCTATGTTTGGACTGCCAGCTGTTGCTGTAGTTGTAGTGGCCCCCGACCAGGCAACCAGACAGCCCGGCAACTGGGCAGCCAGGCAACCAGGCAGCCAACCAAAAATCAAATCAAAATCAAAATTACTTTATTTATCCCAGAGGGGAAATTCAGTTAGTCTCGTAACCAGGCAACCAACCAGGCAACTAGGCAACCAGTCAACCAGCAGCGTTACATGCCCTCTGTCACTTTTGTCCTTACAGCTCTGGTTCTATGTTTCTATGTTTGGACTGTCAGCTGTTGCTGTAGTTGCCGTTGCTACATATTTTCCGTTAACTTAAAACTCCTGCCTGGTTGAAAAAGTTTTTAAAGCAACAGAATCCAGGTTTAGTCCTCGGTTATCTGGGCCCCCAACCAGGCAACTAGGCAGCCAGGCAACTAGGCAACCAGGCAACTAGGCAACCAGGCAGCCAGTGAAACAGGCAACCAGTCAACCAGCAGCGTTACGTGCTCTCTGTCACTTTTAACATCACAGCTCTGTTTCTATGTTTGGACTGTCAGCTGTTGCTGCAGTTGCTGTTGCTCCATATGTTGCGTTGAGTGGTTATAATGCGTCTAGTAATGATTAGTAGTATGAATAGTTTTTAGAATGGAGGTTTAGTAGTCTGTTGTCTGATCTAAAGTTGCTCTGAGGGGGAACGTGTCTGATCTGGTTTCTATCAGCTGACCTGCAGACTGTCAACAAGTTATATAACAAGTCTGCAACTTGTTCACCCCCAGGCAACCTGCTGCTGCTCATATCCACTCACAATACAGAACTGGAGAATAAATAACAAGAGAATAAATAACATGATAATAAATAACAGGAGAATAAATAACATGAGAATAAATAACAGGAGAATAAATAACAAGAGAATAAATAACAAGAGAATAAATAACAGGAGAATAAATAACAGGAGAATAAATAAAAACATAATAAATAACTGGAGAATAAATAACAAGAGAATAAATAACATGATAATAAATAACAGGAGAATAAATAACATGGGAATAAATAACATGAGAATAAATAACAAGATAATAAATAACTGGGGAATAAATAACAAGAGAATAAATAACAAGAGAATAAATAACAAGAGAATAAATAACAAGAGAATAAATAACAAGAGAATAAATAACATGAGAATAAATAACTGAAGAATAAATAACATGAGAATAAATAACATGAGAATAAATAACTGAAGAATAAATAACATGAGAATAAATAACAAGAGAATAAATAACATGAGAATAAATAACTGAAGAATAAATAACATGAGAATAAATAACAAGAGAATAAATAACATGAGAATAAATAACTGAAGAATAAATAACATGAGAATAAATAACTGGGGAATAAATAACAAGAATAAATAACTGAAGAATAAATAACTGAAGAATAAATAACAAGAGAATAAATAACAAGAGAATAAATAACATGAGAATAAATAACATGAGAATAAATAACAAGAGAATAAATAACAAGAGAATAAATAACTGAAGAATAAATAACAAGAGAATAAATAACAAGAGAATAAATAACAAGAGAATAAATAACAAGAGAATAAATAACTGAAGAATAAATAACATGAGAATAAATAACATGAGAATAAATAACATGAGAATAAATAACATGAGAATAAATAACTGAAGAATAAATAACATGAGAATAAATAACAAGAGAATAAATAACTGAAGAATAAATAACAAGAGAATAAATAACTGAAGAATAAATAACATGAGAATAAATAACAAGAGAATAAATAACATGAGAATAAATAACTGAAGAATAAATAACATGAGAATAAATAACAACAGAATAAATACCATGAGAATAAATAACATGAGAATAAATAACTGAAGAATAAATAACATGAGAATAAATAACTGAAGAATAAATAACATGAGAATAAATAACAACAGAATAAATAACATGAGAATAAATAACATGAGAATAAATAACTGAAGAATAAATAACATGAGAATAAATAACAAGAGAATAAATAACATGAGAATAAATAACTGAAGAATAAATAACATGAGAATAAATAACTGAAGAATAAATAACATGAGAATAAATAACAACAGAATAAATAACATGAGAATAAATAACATGAGAATAAATAACTGAAGAATAAATAACATGAGAATAAATAACAAGAGAATAAATAACAAGAGAATAAATAACTGAAGAATAAATAACAAGAGAATAAATAACATGAGAATAAATAACTGAAGAATAAATAACATGAGAATAAATAACATGAGAATAAATAACATGAGAATAAATAACTGAAGAATAAATAACATGAGAATAAATAACATGAGAATAAATAACATGAGAATAAATAACATGAGAATAAATAACTGGAGAATAAATAACGAGAATAAATAACAAGAGAATAAATAACATGAGAATAAATAACTGAAGAATAAATAACATGAGAATAAATAACATGAGAATAAATAACGAGAATAAATAACTGAAGAATAAATAACGAGAATAAATAACTGAAGAATAAATAACTGGAGAATAAATAACTGGGGAATAAATAAGAGAATAAATAACATGATAATAAATAACAGGAGAATAAATAACATGGGAATAAATAACATGAGAATAAATAACAAGATAATAAATAACTGGGGAATAAATAACAAGAGAATAAATAACAAGAGAATAAATAACGAGAATAAATAACAAGAGAATAAATAACAAGAGAATAAATAACATGAGAATAAATAACTGAAGAATAAATAACGAGAATAAATAACAAGAGAATAAATAACAAGAGAATAAATAACATGAGAATAAATAACTGGAGAATAAATAACTGGAGAATAAATAACAAGAGAATAAATAACATGAGAATAAATAACTGAAGAATAAATAACGAGAATAAATAACGAGAATAAATAACGTGAAAATAAATAACATGAGAATAAATAAAAAGATAATAAATAACAAGATAATAAATAAGATAATAAACAAAAAGAGAATAAATAACAAGATAATAAATAACAAGAGAATAAATAACAAGATAATAAATAACAAGATAATAAATAACAGGAGAATAAATAACAAGATAATAAATAACAAGAGAATAAATAACAAGAGAATAAATAACAAGATAATAAATAAAAAGAGAATAAATAACAAGATAATAAATAACAAGATAATAAATAACAGGAGAATAAATAACAAGATAATAAATAACAAGAGAATAAATAACAAGAGAATAAATAACAAGATAATAAATAACAAGATAATAAATAAAAAGATAATAATTAAAAAGATGATTATAATATATAACTTTTTATAGCTCCTGTGGTGAGGAGAGACTCGTTCTCCTCCTCGCGTCAACTTTTCACTAAAAGTTGACATAACCTACTCTGTGCATTCCCATCAAGAAATTATTATTTCACTATAACTATTGAAAAAAATATTCAGGTTTTATTACTTTTTTTTCTTGAAATGATTCCCTAATTTTGTATATTTGACTAAAATTGACCAATAATAATGAAAAAAATGTGAAAATGACATATCAATATGTTGGACATGAGTTGCCTTAAAAGGTGAAAAATAAAGTTGTTAATAATTTGTTCTACACGTCCTAAAACCAGTCTCCTTTAGGTCTCTGGGTTGATATCTGTAACTTTATTGCAAGCAATGTTGATGAAGATTTGAAGTTGTCTTGGAGGGATGAACTGTTCGGGTTCTTTGACTTTAACAAAAATAAAGAAAAAGTCAATAAAATATTTATTATACACCTCATCATACTGACGGTGGAATTTCATAATCATAGAGTCCAAACTAATAATTTCAAGCAGATAGAGAGACAGATAATTTAATTTAATTATATTTAAAATGAAGCAAATTAGGTATTTCTGTTTTAGTTTGACATGTGAGAAGAGTTTGGGGACTGTGGAGTATAAAACAGGATATTTATACACATTTATGCAGCAATCATTTAAAAAAAAAGGGAATTTAATAAATAATATGTCTGTATTTGTGCTACATGACTCGATTCTGGACCTTCTGCAACTTTTGTAACATTTTTCTTGGTTTTGTAGAACTTTGAAACACTGGTAATCTAAGAAATACTAGATTTTCTCCCTGAAATCAACACTATGTGATACAAATGTGTTGAAGTAAATAAATAGAAAGACTTTTCTTTCCTTTTCAGACTTCTGAGGGTTTCTATTAAATAAGATAAGAAATATAAGAAGAAATATAAGAACTTTGTCCTCAAGAGTCTCGTTTGTTCTCAAGTTTTAAGGAAAAAATTTAAGAAAATTAAGAGAAAAACTAAAGAAAAGATCAGATCAGACATTTGGTCTGAAGAGCAAAGTTAAGAAAAAAAGTTGCATTAAAAAAGCATTTTCTTCTTAAGAATACTTTCTGAATCTGGCGACCAGACAGCCAGGCAACTAGGCAACCAGTCAACCAACCAGCCAGGCAACTAGACAACCAGTCAACCAACCAGACAAGTAGGCAGCCAGTCAACCATTCAACCAGGCGACTAGACAACCAGGCAACCAGTCAACCAACTAGACAACTAGGCAGTCAGGCAACCAGTTAACCAACCAGACAAGTAGGCAGCCAGGCAACCAGTCAACCAGGCAACTAGACAACCAGGCAACCAGTCAACCAACTAGACAACTAGGCAGTCAGGCAACCAGTTAACCAACCAGACAAGTAGGCAGCCAGGCAACCAGTCAACCATTCAACCAGGCAACTAGACAACCAGGCAACCAGTCAACCAACTAGACAACTAGGCAGTCAGGCAACCAGTTAACCAACCAGACAAGTAGGCAGCCAGGCAACTAGACAACCAGGCAACCAGTCAACCAACTAGACAACTAGGCAGTCAGGCAACCAGTTAACCAACCAGACAAGTAGGCAACCAGTCAACCAACCAGGCAACCAGACAACCAGGCAACTAGACAACCAGTCAACCAACCAGACAAGTAGGCAGCCAGTCAACCATTCAACCAGGCAACTAGACAACCAGGCAACCAGTCAACCAACTAGACAACTCGGCAGTCAGGCAACCAGTTAACCAACCAGACAAGTAGGCAGCCAGGCAACCAGTCAACCATTCAACCAGGCAACTAGACAACCAGGCAACTAGACAACCAGGCAACCAGTCAACCAACCAGACAACCAGACAGCCAGGCAACTAGGCAACCAGTCAACCAACCAGACAAGTAGGCAGCCAGTCAACCAGACAGCCAGGCAACTAGGCAACCAGTCAACCAACCAGACAAGTAGGCAGCCAGTCAACCATTCAACCAGGCAACCAGTCAACCAACTAGACAACTAGGCAGTCAGGCAATCAGTTAACCAACCAGACAAGTAGGCAGCCAGGCAACCAGTCAACCATTCAACCAGGCAACTAGACAACCAGGCAACCAGTCAACCAACTAGACAAATAGGCAGTCAGGCAACCAGTCAACCAACCAGACAACTTTGAAACACTGGTAATCTAAGAAATACTAGATTTGTCTCCCTGAAATCAACACTATGTGATATTATTTCCAGTTTTATTATAGTTTTACAAAATTCTAGAGTCCAAACTAATAATTTCAACCAGCGAGAGAGAGACCGATAATTTATTAATTCCAAGAGAAATTCAAGTGTCAATGCAGCACGATGTTGTATTTTTATTATAATTATTACAAATATTAGCTATTACAGTTTTTGTTTCACATGTGTAAAGAGTTCGGGCTCGTGTGATTTTTTTTTTTTTTTACATATTTTCCAAATAGTCACATTTATTCCAAAACCAGATAAATAATCTTATTAAAGGTGTAATGTTTATTTAAACCATATTTCCGTATTATGTTTCATTACCAAGCTTTATTATGGTATTATTTTACCAGTTTAAATCTTTTTTTTCTGTGTCTTAGCAGCGTGGGACTCCTTTTGTTCATTCATAATTTCTTTGTATTATTATTATGATTAATAAAGACTAATTATTAATGATAACTGTGTTTGTTGCTGTGTTGCAGATTAACAGGTATGCCAAAGGAAAAATATGATCCTCCAGATCCCCGCAGATGTTACACCATCATGCCAGCGGAGGAGGCGGCCAACGGGAAGAAGTCTTACTGGGCCGAGCTCGAGATCTCCGGTCAGTCCCGTCCGTCAGGACTGGTGCTCCGTAGTTTGTTGGTCCTGTAGTTTGTTGGTCCTGTTGATCCTGTAGTTTGTTGCTCATGTTGATTCTGTAGTTTGTTGATCCTGTGGTTTGTTGATCATGTTGATTCTGTAGTTTGTTGATCATGTTGATTCTGTAGTTTGTTGGTCCTGTAGTTTGTTGATCATGTTGATTCTGTAGTTTGTTGGTCCTGTAGTTTGTTGATCATGTTGATCCTGTAGTTTGTTGATCCTGTGGTTTGTTGATCATGTTGATTCTGTAGTTTGTTGATCCTGTGGTTTGTTGATCATGTTGATTCTGTAGTTTGTTGATCCTGTGGTTTGTTGATCATGTTGATTCTGTAGTTTGTTGATCCTGTGGTTTGTTGATCATGTTGATTCTGTAGTTTGTTGATCCTGTGGTTTGTTGATCATGTTGATTCTGTAGTTTGTTGGTCCTGTAGTTTGTTGATCATGTTGATTCTGTAGTTTGTTGGTCCTGTAGTTTGTTGATCATGTTGATTCTGTAGTTTGTTGATCATGTTGATCCTGTGGTTTGTTGACCCTGTAGTTTGTTGATCATGTTGATCCTGTAGTTTGTTGATCATGTTGATTCTGTGGTTTGTTGACCCTTTGATCCTGTGGTTTGTTGATCCTGTAGTTTGATGATCCTGTAGTTTGTTGATCCTTTGATCCTGTAGTTTTTGACCCTGTAGTTTGTTGATCCTGTAGTTTGTTGATCCTTTGATCCTGTAGTTTGTTGATCCTGTAGTTTGTTGATCCTTTGATCCTGTAGTTTTTGACCCTGTAGTTTGTTGATCCTGTAGTTTGTTGATCCTTTGATCCTGTAGTTTGTTGATCCTGTAGTTTGTTGATCCTTTGATCCTGTAGTTTGTTGATCCTGTAGTTTGTTGATCCTTTGATCCTGTAGTTTGTTGATCCTGTAGTTTGTTGATCCTTTGATCCTGTAGTTTGTTGATCCTGTAGTTTGTTGATCCTGTAGTTTGTTGGTCCTGTAGATTGTTGATCCTGTAGTTTGTTGGTCCTGTAGTTTGTTGACCCTTTGATCCTGTAGTTTGTTGACCCTTTGAACCTGTAGTTTTTGACCCTGTGGTTTGTTGGTCCTGTAGTTTGTTGATCCTTTGATCCTGTAGTTTGTTGATCCTGTAGTTTGTTGATCCTGTAGTTTGTTGATCCTTTGATCCTGTAGTTTTTGACCCTGTAGTTTGTTGATCCTGTAGTTTGTTGATCCTTTGATCCTGTAGTTTTTGACCCTGTGGTTTGTTGGTCCTGTAGTTTGTTGATCCTTTGATCCTGTAGTTTTTGACCCTGTAGTTTGTTGATCCTGTAGTTTGTTGATCCTTTAGTCCTGTAGTTTGTTGATCCTGTGTTTTGTCGACCCTGTGGTTTGTTGACCCTGTGGTTTGTTGGTCCTGTAGTTTGTTGACCCTTTGATCCTGTAATTTGTTGACCCTGTAGTTTGTTGATCCTGTAGTTTGTTGATCCTGTAGTTTGTTGATCCTGTAGTTTGTTGATCCTGTTCTTTGTTGATCCTGTACTTTGTTGATCCTGTATTTTGTTGACCCTGTAGTTTGTTGATCCTGTACTTTGTTGATCCTGTACTTTGTTGACCCTGTGGTTTGTTGTTCCTGTAGTTTGATGATCCTTTTATTCTGTAGTTTGTTGACCCTGTGGTTTGTTGTTCCTGTAGTTTGTTGATCATTTGATCCCGTAGTTTGTTGATCATTTGATCCTGTAGTTTGTTGACCCTTTGGTTTGTTGATCCTGTAGTTTGTTGACCCTGTAGTTTGTTGTCTCAGGTCGTGTAAGGAGCCTGAGCAGCTCGTTATGGACGCTCACCCACCTGACAGCGCTGCACATCAACGACAACAACCTGAGCCGCATCCCGCCGGACATCGCCAAGCTGCCCAACCTGGTCTACCTGAACCTGTCGTCCAATAAGCTCCGCAGCCTGCCGGCCGAACTGGGCAACATGGTCTCTCTCAGGTAGGAACGAGATAAAAACATGCAACATGGTCTCTCTCAGGTAGGACAGAGTTAAAAACATGCAACATGGTCTCTCTCAGGTAGGAACGAGATAAAAACATGCAACATGGTCTCTCTCAGGTAGGACAGAGATAAAAACATGCAACATGGTCTCTCTCAGGTAGGACAGAGTTAAAAACATGCAACATGGTCTCTCTCAGGTAGGAACGAGATAAAAACATGCAACATGGTCTCTCTCAGGTAGGAACGAGATAAAAACATGCAACATGGTCTCTCTCAGGTAGGAACGAGATAAAAACATGCAACATGGTCTCTCTCAGGTAGGAACGAGTTAAAAACATGCAACATGGTCTCTCTCAGGTAGGAACGAGATAAAAACATGCAACATGGTCTCTCTCAGGTAGGAACAAGTTAAAAACATGCAACATGGTCTCTCTCAGGTAGGAACGAGTTAAAAACATGCAACATGGTCTCTCTCAGGTAGGAACGAGTTAAAAACATGCAACATGGTCTCTCTCAGGTAGGAACGAGTTAAAAACATGCAACATGGTCTCTCTCAGGTAGGAACGAGATAAAAACATGCAACATGGTCTCTCTCAGGTAGGAACGAGTTAAAAACATGCAACATGGTCTCTCTCAGGTAGGACAGAGATAAAAACATGCAACATGGTCTCTCTCAGGTAGGAACGAGTTAAAAACATGCAACATGGTCTCTCTCAGGTAGGAACGAGTTAAAAACATGCAACATGGTCTCTCTCAGGTAGGAACGAGATAAAAACATGCAACATGGTCTCTCTCAGGTAGGACAGAGATAAAAACATGCAACATGGTCTCTCTCAGGTAGGAACAAGTTAAAAACATGCAACATGGTCTCTCTCAGGTAGGAACGAGTTAAAAACATGCAACATGGTCTCTCTCAGGTAGGAACGAGTTAAAAACATGCAACATGGTCTCTCTCAGGTAGGAACGAGTTAAAAACATGCAACATGGTCTCTCTCAGGTAGGAACGAGATAAAAACATGCAACATGGTCTCTCTCAGGTAGGAACGAGTTAAAAACATGCAACATGGTCTCTCTCAGGTAGGAACAAGTTAAAAACATGCAACATGGTCTCTCTCAGGTAGGAACGAGTTAAAAACATGCAACATGGTCTCTCTCAGGTAGGAACGAGTTAAAAACATGCAACATGGTCTCTCTCAGGTAGGAACGAGTTAAAAACATGCAACATGGTCTCTCTCAGGTAGGACAGAGATAAAAACATGCAACATGGTCTCTCTCAGGTAGGAACGAGTTAAAAACATGCAACATGGTCTCTCTCAGGTAGGAACGAGTTAAAAACATGCAACATGGTCTCTCTCAGGTAGGAACGAGTTAAAAACATGCAACATGGTCTCTCTCAGGTAAGAACGAGTTAAAAACATGCAACATGGTCTCTCTCAGGTAGGAACAAGTTAAAAACATGCAACATGGTCTCTCTCAGGTAGGAACGAGTTAAAAACATGCAACATGGTCTCTCTCAGGTAGGAACGAGTTAAAAACATGCAACATGGTCTCTCTCAGGTAGGAACGAGTTAAAAACATGCAACATGGTCTCTCTCAGGTAGGACAGAGATAAAAACATGCAACATGGTCTCTCTCAGGTAGGAACGAGTTAAAAACATGCAACATGGTCTCTCTCAGGTAGGAACGAGTTAAAAACATGCAACATGGTCTCTCTCAGGTAGGAACGAGTTAAAAACATGCAACATGGTCTCTCTCAGTTAGGAACGAGTTAAAAACATGCAACATGGTCTCTCTCAGGTAGGAACGAGATAAAAACATGCAACATGGTCTCTCTCAGGTAGGACAGAGATAAAAACATGCAACATGGTCTCTCTCAGGTAGGAACAAGTTAAAAACATGCAACATGGTCTCTCTCAGGTAGGAACGAGTTAAAAACATGCAACATGGTCTCTCTCAGGTAGGAACGAGTTAAAAACATGCAACATGGTCTCTCTCAGGTAGGAACGAGTTAAAAACATGCAACATGGTCTCTCTCAGGTAGGAACGAGTTAAAAACATGCAACATGGTCTCTCTCAGGTAGGACAGAGATAAAAACATGCAACATGGTCTCTCTCAGGTAGGAACGAGTTAAAAACATGCAACATGGTCTCTCTCAGGTAGGAACGAGTTAAAAACATGCAACATGGTCTCTCTCAGTTAGGAACGAGTTAAAAACATGCAACATGGTCTCTCTCAGGTAGGAACGAGTTAAAAACATGCAACATGGTCTCTCTCAGGTAGGAACGAGATAAAAACATGCAACATGGTCTCTCTCAGGTAGGAACGAGTTAAAAACATGCAACATGGTCTCTCTCAGGTAGGACAGAGATAAAAACATGCAACATGGTCTCTCTCAGGTAGGAACGAGTTAAAAACATGCAACATGGTCTCTCTCAGGTAGGAACGAGTTAAAAACATGCAACATGGTCTCTCTCAGGTAGGACAGAGTTAAAAACATGCAACATGGTCTCTCTCAGGTAGGACAGAGATAAAAACATGCAACATGGTCTCTCTCAGGTAGGAACGAGTTAAAAACATGCAACATGGTCTCTCTCAGGTAGGAACGAGTTAAAAACATGCAACATGGTCTCTCTCAGGTAGGACAGAGATAAAAACATGCAACATGGTCTCTCTCAGGTAGGAACGAGTTAAAAACATGCAACATGGTCTCTCTCAGGTAGGAACGAGTTAAAAACATGCAACATGGTCTCTCTCAGGTAGGAACGAGATAAAAACATGCAACATGGTCTCTCTCAGGTAGGAACGAGTTAAAAACATGCAACATGGTCTCTCTCAGGTAGGAACGAGTTAAAAACATGCAACATGGTCTCTCTCAGGTAGGAACGAGTTAAAAACATGCAACATGGTCTCTCTCAGGTAGGAACGAGATAAAAACATGCAACATGGTCTCTCTCAGGTAGGAACGAGTTAAAAACATGCAACATGGTCTCTCTCAGGTAGGACAGAGTTAAAAACATGCAACATGGTCTCTCTCAGGTAGGACAGAGTTAAAAACATGCAACATGGTCTCTCTCAGGTAGGACAGGGTTAAAAACATGCACAAAACGTGTGTATTTTGTGTTATTTGTGTCTTTTGGGTCATTATGTGTCTTTCTTTTGGTCATTTTGTGTATTTTTTTTTCATAGTTAGAGAACGTGTTTTTTGACACAGAAACCTGATCTTCATGTCTTCTTCTCTTGCAGGGAATTGCTTTTAAACAACAATCTTTTACGAGTTCTGCCTTATGAACTTGGGAGGCTTTTCCAGTTACAAACCTTGGGGCTAAAAGGTGAGGCCTTTGTTTCTAATATTGCCATTAAATATGATTTGAAAATAATGTCAGAATGGTTTACTTGTTTAGTGTTATGTATTATTTATGTTGCTACTCTGGTTTCTGCTCTTTTTTCTAAGTAATGGTGTCATTATTTATGCATGACACAATAATACAATCAACAACATATGAGATAAATTGATATATTCTAAATTAAATCCTGACAGTTTTTAATTATCTACTTTGATGCAATTCTTGTCGCAGCAATTATTGCACTGCGAAAAAGGTGTTTAGTCTAAAAACCAGATCAAACAGTAAATCTGAGGGAAATTATCTTGCTGCATGGACAGATAATTTACCTTGACAAGATTTCTTGACAAGCATGTTGATCCTATGCTTCTGTACATGCAGCAAGATCATTTCCCTCAGATTTAGTGTTTTTATCTGGTTTTTAGACACATTTTTTGCAGTGTGTATTTTTACATTCCTAACAATTGAGAGCTTTTCTTCAGATGTTGGCTGGTGAATGAAAAGTTCTCCCTACTTTACTCTTTTCTATATTGATTATATGTGTTTGTTCTGCAGGAAACCCTTTGTCCCAAGACATCCTCAACCTGTACCAGGAGCCGGACGGAACCAGGAAGCTTTTGAACTACATGCTCGACAATCTAGCAGGTAAAAGGCTTCATGGGAACTGTCGCGGGGTTCTTCTTCTAAAAAAAAAAAATCCAGGTTTAGTCGGAAAATAAGGTTCTGAGTTTTTATTCTCCTCCTCGCCAGGTGCCAATATGTCCAAACCAAACAAAGGAATAAACAAATAAAATAAAGTAAATGAAGCCTTAGGCGGGCTGGCTCTTCTTAGCGAGCTGCGGGGGCCGGAGGCTCTTTTTAACGAGCCGCGGGGGCCGGAGGCTCTTTTCAACGAGCCGCGGGGGCCGGAGGCTCTTTTCAACGAGCCGCGGGGGCCGGAGGCTCTTTTTAACGAGCCGCGGGGGGCCGGAGGCTCTTTTTAACGAGCCGCGGGGGCCCGAGGCTCTTTTTAACGAGCCGCGGGGGCCGGAGGCTCTTTTTAACGAGCCGCGGGGGGCCGGAGGCTCTTTTTAACGAGCCGCGGGGGCCCGAGGCTCTTTTTAACGAGCCGCGGGGGGCCGGAGGCTCTTTTTAACGAGCTGCGGGGGCCGGAGGCTCTTTTTAACGAGCCGCGGGGCCGGCTTAGCGATCCCTGTTTGTTTACAACAAGCAGTGGACACGACTTTAAAAGTAGTGCAATAAAAATACAGATGTTTTCCCTAACATGATGAATAATCGTGATTAGTAATGGTGATTACAATATTGATCAAAATATTCGTGATTATCATTTTGGCCATAATCGTGCAGCCCTACATTTAATAATAATATACACATATTTTAAACAACACAACACAAGAATTTTAGTGTTTTATGGTTTGCTTTTATTTATTGTTTTTTATATTGTTTTTAAAAAAAGCAATGAAACTATTTATTGTTCTTGTTCTGTTTGTTTATGTACAGCACTTTGTAGCGGCTGTGGTTGTTTTTGAGTTGAATCTTCCTATAAAAAGACGTCTGTCCACACACCTGGTGCATGTTTACCTGTTGGTTTATTGTCAAGCTGAGCAGCAGAGTATCATAGCAGTGAACCTTTGTGTTTGTTTGTCTGCAGTTCACCCAGAGCAGCTCCCCCAGAGACCCTGGATCACTCTGAAAGAGCGAGACCAAATGAGTCCAACAGGTACGTTCACCTGGGGGGAAAAGTTCCTGTTGTGTGTTGAGAGAATTCCTCCTGCTGCATGTCTGATTGTGTGTTTAGGTGAAAAGGCATACACTACTGGTCAAAAGTTTTAGAACACACCAACTTTTCCAGAATTTAATTGAAAATGATGCAGTTTAATGTCTCAGTGTACTCTGAAATTAATGCACATTTGCAACATTTAAAATTCTTTATTGAGCATGATAGTGTTTTGAAAGTAAAAACAAGATTCAAAATCACATTTTATGTTGAACTAAAGGACTAAAAAAAGACACAAAATGACCAAAAAAAGACACCAAAAGACACAAAATGACCCAAGACTCCATAAAGTTTTAGAACACCCCAATTTTTCCAGTTTTTTATTGAAATTCAAGCAGTTCAAGTCAAATGAACAGCTTGAAAGGGTCCAAAGGTAAGTGGTGAACTGCCAGAGGTAAATAAAAAAAGGTAAGCTTAACCAAAACTGAAAAATAATGTACATTTCAGAATTATACAAGTAGGCCTTTTTCAGGGGACAAGAAATGGGTTAACAACTTAACTCTATGGAGTCTTGGGCTATTTTGTCCATTTTTGAATTCTTTTCATGTCTTTGTAAGTCATTTTGTGTCTTTTTTTGGTCATTTTGTGTCTTTTTTTGGTCATTTTGTGACTTTTAGTGTCTTTTTTTGTCATTTTGTGACTTTTGGTGTCTTTTTTTTAGTCATTTTGTGACTTTTGGTGTCTTTTTTTGGTCATTTTGTGACTTTTAGTGTCTTTTTGGTCATTTTGTGAATTGGTGTATTTTTTTGGTCATTTTGTGACTTTTAGTGTCTTTTTTGTCATTTTGTGTCTTTTAGTGTCTTTTTTAGTCATTTTGTGACTTATAGTGTCTTTTTTTGGTCATTTTGTGACTTTTTGTGTCTTTTTTTGTCATTTTGTGTCTTTTTTTAGTCCTTTAGTCCAACATAAAATGTGATTTTGAATCTCAATAAAGAATTTTAAATGTTGCAAATGTGCATTCATTTCAGAGTACACTGAGACATTAAACTGCATCATTTTCAATTAAATTCTGGAAAAGTTGGTGTGTTCTAAAACTTTTGACCAGTAGTGTCAGTTACGTTGATTCAGTCCATTCTCTGTCTCTGCACGATCAAATAAAGGCCCCAAAACGTGTTAATGAAGGTACCTGTCCAGGTGTAGCTGCTAACCTGGTGGTGTGTTTCTGCAGCTGTGTTCACCGTCATGTGCTACAACGTGCTGTGTGATAAGTACGCCACGCGGCAGCTCTACGGATACTGTCCGTCCTGGGCCCTCAACTGGGAATACCGCAAGAAAGGCATCATGGAGGAGATCACCAGCTGTGACGCCGACATCATCAGCCTGCAGGTCAGCACCTCCGTCACCTCAAACATCACCAGTTATTACTAGAGAAGGAGAAACAATGAACAAAATGAACAAAAAATACGTGTGTGTTTTTTATGTGAGCAGGAGGTGGAGACGGAGCAGTACTCCTCCTTGTTCTGATGATGTTTTATCTGAGCAGGAGGTGGAGACGGAGCAGTACTCCTCCTTGTTCTGATGATGTTTTCTGTGAGCAGGAGGTGGAGACGGAGCAGTACTCCTCCTTGTTCTGATGATGTTTTCTGTGAGCAGGAGGTGGAGACGGAGCAGTACTCCTCCTTGTTCTGATGATGTTTTCTGTGAGCAGGAGGTGGAGACGGAGCAGTGCTCCTCCTTGTTCTGATGATGTTTTCTGTGAGCAGGAGGTGGAGACGGAGCAGTACTCCTCCTTGTTCTGATGATGTTTTCTGTGAGCAGGAGGTGGAGACGGAGCAGTGCTCCTCCTTGTTCTGATGATGTTTTCTGTGAGCAGGAGGTGGAGACGGAGCAGTACTCCTCCTTGTTCTGATGATGTTTTATATCTCTGAGCAGGAGGTGGAGACGGAGCAGTACTCCTCCTTGTTCTGATGATGTTTTCTGTGAGCAGGAGGTGGAGACGGAGCAGTACTCCTCCTTGTTCTGATGATGTTTTATATGAGCAGGAGGTGGAGACGGAGCAGTACTCCTCCTTGTTCTGATGATGTTTTCTGTGAGCAGGAGGTGGAGACGGAGCAGTACTCCTCCTTGTTCTGATGATGTTTTCTGTGAGCAGGAGGTGGAGACGGAGCAGTACTCCTCCTTGTTCTGATGATATATATTTGTGAGCAGGAGGTGGAGACGGAGCTGTACTCCTCCTTGTTCTGATGATGTTTTATATGAGCAGGAGGTGGAGACGGAGCTGTACTCCTCCTTGTTCTGATGATGTTTTATATGAGCAGGAGGTGGAGACGGAGCTGTACTCCTCCTTGTTCTGATGATGTTTTCTGTGAGCAGGAGGTGGAGACGGAGCAGTACTCCTCCTTGTTCTGATGATGTTTTCTGTGAGCAGGAGGTGGAGACGGAGCAGTACTACTCCTTGTTCTGATGATGTTTTATATGAGCAGGAGGTGGAGACGGAGCTGTACTCCTCCTTGTTCTGATGATGTTTTATATGAGCAGGAGGTGGAGACGGAGCTGTACTCCTCCTTGTTCTGATGATGTTTTCTGTGAGCAGGAGGTGGAGACGGAGCTGTACTCCTCCTTGTTCTGATGATGTTTTATATGAGCAGGAGGTGGAGACGGAGCTGTACTCCTCCTTGTTCTGATGATGTTTTCTGTGAGCAGGAGGTGGAGACGGAGCTGTACTCCTCCTTGTTCTGATGATGTTTTCTGTGAGCAGGAGGTGGAGACGGAGCTGTACTCCTCCTTGTTCTGATGATGTTTTCTGTGAGCAGGAGGTGGAGACGGAGCAGTACTCCTCCTTGTTCTGATGATGTTTTCTGTGAGCAGGAGGTGGAGACGGAGCAGTGCTCCTCCTTGTTCTGATGATGTTTTATCTGAGCAGGAGGTGGAGACGGAGCAGTGCTCCTCCTTGTTCTGATGATGTTTTCTGTGAGCAGGAGGTGGAGACGGAGCAGTACTCCTCCTTGTTCTGATGATGTTTTCTATGAGCAGGAGGTGGAGACGGAGCAGTACTCCTCCTTGTTCTGATGATGTTTTCTATGAGCAGGAGGTGGAGACGGAGCAGTGCTCCTCCTTGTTCTGATGATGTTTTCTATGAGCAGGAGGTGGAGACGGAGCAGTACTCCTCCTTGTTCTGATGATATATATTTGTGAGCAGGAGGTGGAGACGGAGCAGTACTCCTCCTTGTTCTGATGATGTTTTCTGTGAGCAGGAGGTGGAGACGGAGCAGTACTACTCCTTGTTCCTGGAGACTCTGCAGCAGCGCGGCTATGACGGATACTTCTGCCCAAAGTCTCGAGCCAAACTGGTTTCAGAGCAGGAGAGGAAACACGTGGACGGCTGCGCTGTCTTCTTCAAGACCCACAAGTCAGTTCTCGCTAACGCTAGCTGTGCTAACGCTAGCTGTGCTAACGCTAGCTGTGCTAACGCTAGCTGTGTGTTTCAGCTTCTCTCTGGTTTCTGTTTCAAGTCAACAAAAAAGATGTATCATGACCAAAAAGACACAAATTGACCAAAAAAAAGACACAAAATGAACAAAAAAGATGTATAATGACCATAAAAGACACAAAATGAACAAAAAAGACACAAAATTACTAAAAAAAAGATGTAACATAACCAATAAAAAGACACAAAATGAACAAAAAAGATGTATAATGACCATAAAAGACACAAAATGAACAAAAAAGACACAAAATTACTAAAAAAAAGATGTAACATAACCAATAAAAAGACACAAAATGAACAAAAAAGATGTATCATGACCATAAGAGACACATATTGACCAAAAAAAGACACAAAATGAACAAAAAAGATGTATAATGAGCATAAAAGACACAAATTGACAAAAAAAAGACACAAATTGACCAAAAAAAGACACAAAATGAACAAAAAAAGACACAAATTGACCAAAAAAAGACACAAAATGAACAAAAAAGATGTATGACCAAAAAGACACAAATTGACCAAAAAAAAAGACACAAATTGACCAAAAAAAGACACAAAATGAACAAAAAAGATGTATAATGACCAAAAAGACACAAATTGACCAAAAAGAAGACACAAAATTACTAAAAAAAAGATGTAACATAACCAATAAAAAGACACAAAATGAACAAAAAAGATGTATAATGACCAAAAAGACACAAATTGACCAAAAAAAAAGACACAAATTGACCAAAAAAAGACACAAAATGAACAAAAAAAGACACAAATTGACCAAAAAAAGACACAAAATGAACAAAAAAGATGTATGACCAAAAAGACACAAATTGACCAAAAAAAAAAGACACAAATTGACCAAAAAAAGACACAAAATGAACAAAAAAGATGTATAATGACCAAAAAGACACAAATTGACCAAAAAGAAGACACAAAATTACTAAAAAAAAGATGTAACATAACCAATAAAAAGACACAAAATGAACAAAAAAGATGTATAATGACCAAAAAGACACAAATTGACCAAAAAAGATGTATAATGACCAAAAAGACACAAATTGACCAAAAAAGATGTATAATGACCAAAAAGACACAAATTGACAATTAACAAATTGACAATTAACACAACAGAACCCAACAGGTTTTAATGGTAGAATAACACAACAGAACCCAACAGGTTTTAATGGTAGAATAACAGCACAGAACCCAACAGGCTTTAATGGTAGAATAACACAACAGAACCCAACAGGTTTTAATGGTAGAATAACACAACAGAACCCAACAGGTTTTAATGGTAGAATAACACAACAGAACCCAACAGGTTTTAATGGTAGAATAACACAACAGAACCCAACAGGTTTTAATGGTAGAATAACACAACAGAACCCAACAGGCTTTAATGGTAGAATAACACAACAGAACCCAACAGGTTTTAATGGTAGAATAACACAACAGAACCCAACAGGTTTTAATGGTAGAATAACACAACAGAACCCAACAGGTTTTAATGGTAGAATAACACAACAGAACCCAACAGGTTTTAATGGTAGAATAACACAACAGAACCCAACAGGTTTTAATGGTAGAATAACACAACAGAACCCAACAGGTTTTAATGGTAGAATAACACAACAGAACCCAACAGGCTTTAATGGTAGAATAACACAACAGAACCCAACAGGTTTTAATGGTAGAATAACACAACAGAACCCAACAGGTTTTAATGGTAGAATAACACAACAGAACCCAACAGGTTTTAATGGTAGAATAACACAACAGAACCCAACAGGTTTTAATGGTAGAATAACACAACAGAACCCAACAGGCTTTAATGGTAGAATAACACAACAGAACCCAACAGGCTTTAATGGTAGAATAACACAACAGAACCCAACAGGTTTTAATGGTAGAATAACACAACAGAACCCAACAGGTTTTAATGGTAGAATAACACAACAGAACCCAACAGGCTTTAATGGTAGAATAACACAACAGAACCCAACAGGTTTTAATGGTAGAATAACACAACAGAACCCAACAGGTTTTAATGGTAGAATAACACAACAGAACCCAACAGGCTTTAATGGTAGAATAACACAACAGAACCCAACAGGTTTTAATGGTAGAATAACACAACAGAACCCAACAGGCTTTAATGGTAGAATAACACAACAGAACCCAACAGGTTTTAATGGTAGAATAACACAACAGAACCCAACAGGTTTTAATGGTAGAATAACACAACAGAACCCAACAGGCTTTAATGGTAGAAATGCAGTAATGCTTTCCCGCCTTAAATGGGCTAACATGTTTCTCTTGTGTCTGTTTGTGCAGGTTCACTCTGGTCCAGAAACACACGGTGGAGTTCAACCAGGTGGCCATGGCCAACTCTGAGGGGTCAGAGGTCATGCTGAACAGAGTGATGACCAAAGACAACATCGGGGTGGCCGTGCTGCTGGAGGTCAACAAGGACTTGTTCTCTGATGGTGAGAAACAGCAGCTCATGTTACTGTCCCTTCTCCTGTTGCTTTAGATACCTTGAAAATGCTTGAATTTAACTCTTAAAACATACGATAATACACAGGACAAGATGTTACTATCCCTTGTGCCATAATCTTATAGAAACACATTTAGTAGTCCAGTTCATTTACCAACCAACTGATATTACAATCATCACATAGAACCCTACACCGTCATACGTCTACAGCTAGGGCTGCACAATTAATCACATTTTAACCCTGATCATGATTTTGGCCGCCACCATTAAATTAACCTGATCGTCGGTGATATTTCCATTTTAAAATGCGTCTCTCCTGCATATCTAATCAATCAGTAGTCCACCAACCACCAGGGGGCGGGGCCGTGTTTCTCCCCTGAAAACAGCCTGGTTACTGATTGGATAGAACACTAGAACAGGATGTGACGTAGTACTGGACGCCACAACAACACGCGAGATTTGTAAAAGCTGGTGAAGCAGTGTTGCCAACTTAGTGACTTTGTTGCTATATTTAGAGACTTTTCAGACCCCCTTAGAGACTATTTTTTAAAAAGTGGCCGGAGACAAATCCAGCGACTTTTTCTGGTGTTATTGGAGACTTTTGGAGACTCGTTCTTACTCTTCTTAACGAGCCGCGGGGCCGGAGGCTCTTCTTAACTAGCAGCGGGGGCCGGAGGCTCTTCTTAACGAGCAGCGGGGGCCGGAGGCTCTTCTTAACGAGCCACGGGGGCCGGAGGCTCTTCTTAACGAGCAGCGGGGGCCGGAGGCTCTTCTTAATGAGCCGCGGGGGCCGGAGGCTCTTCTTAACGAGCCGCGGGGGCCGGAGGCTCTTCTTAACCAGCAGCGGGGGCCGGAGGCTCTTCTTAACGAGCAGCGGGGGCCGGAGGCTCTTCTTAACAAGCCGCGGGGGCCGGAGGCTCTTCTTAACGAGCAGCGGGTGCCGGAGGCTCTTCTTAACGAGCCACGGGGGCCGGAGGCTCTTCTTAACGAGCAGCGGGGGCCGGAGGCTCTTCTTAACAAGCCGCGGGGGCCGGAGGCTCTTCTTAACGAGCAGCGGGGCCGGAGGCTCTTCTTAACGAGCAGCGGGGGCCGGAGGCTCTTCTTATAGGGACAGAATAAGGACAGAATCTTTTTTCCAGCTGCAAAAAGTTGCATTAAGCTGGAGAAAGAAAGAAACTCCTCACATTTAAAAAGCCGATAAATTACGCAATGATTAATAATTTTATCACTAATTGTGTCCCTTAAATAGCTTCTGCACAGGTTTATTATCAATCTGGGTAATATTTCCTGGACATGTGAAGAGAACCTGAGGTTGATTAGAAACATGAGGTTTATCTGCAGTCATGTGTTTTTACCACAAGGTGTCACTAGTGACTGTGGTCAGAAATCAATCAAATCCATTTGATGCCAATCAATGGAGTGATGCAGGAGGACAGACAAAACACACACACAAAATAAAATACTAACAAATAAAAAGAGGAGTGGTCGGCCATGTCTTCATTATCAATCGAATAAAAGAAGAGAAAGATGGTTCTTTAAATGGGTTTTCACTCTATCGAGTCCTTTTCATCCTGCCTGTCTACACCACTTGTGTCTTTTTTTGGTCATTTTGTCTTTTTTTTGGTAATTTTGTGTCTTTTTTGGTAATTTTGTGTCTTTTTGGTCATTTTGTGTCTTTTTGGTCATTTTGTGTCTTTTTTGGTCATTTTGTGTCTTTTTTAGTCCTTTAGTCCAACATAAAATGTGATTTTTAATCTTTTTTTTAACTTTCAAAACACTATCATGCTCAATAAAGAATGTTAAATGTGTCAAATGTGAGCAAAGGTGTCAAATCTACCATATAAGAGGGTTCCATCCAGTTCTATCATTTGATACTAAATCTATTTGAGCTTGTCTCCAGTTTTACTTGGTATATCATCATCAAACTGAAACTGGCCTCATGGAGTTTACAGCCAGAACTTTAGAGGTAAATGTACAGTAGGGCTCCACGCTGCTTTGTTTTCTAGTCTGATGGAAGCAACAAGTCTGGATTATTTGGAGATTCTGGACTCCACAGGGTTAAAAGGCATCAATGGAGGGAAAAGATCTAATTATTAGTGACAAACTTCCATAATTTAGGAATCAGAAATGAAGGAGAGCAGTGATTAGTCAGCAGATTTGTGGGGTGAAATTTCTGCTGCTGCTCTGGTTTCAAAAACCTGATTTATACACAGCTTCAGTCTGTATTTGTCTGTTAATTTATTACATTTAGGACAGTATTGTTGCATGTATTACATAAAGGGACCGTCCGGATACAGTAAAACTTCCCTGTTTGCTGTTTGTGGTTGATTTAATTGTTTTTAACTCACGTTCTGCAAATCTTCCTCTTCCTTTTAATACTTTTATTTTTCTGTCTCAGCACGTTTCTGAAGTTTCATCAGCGTTCGGTGCTTTTCTCTAACCAAAGCAGCCAAAATTAGACCAAGATCAGCTTTTATTAGGGGGTTTTGGTGGGTTTACCAAGCCTCTTTTAAAGTTTTTATCTTGTGTTTAAGGTTTTGTCCTGATTTCAGTCCTTCATTGGTTTTGGATTGTAGCATTACACTGTAAAAAATAAGGTGTGTCTAAAACCAGATCAAACAGTAAATCTGCTGCATGGACAGATAATTTACCTTGACAAGATTTATTAAATGAAGATTATTAAATCTAGAAATAAGCATGTTGAACACTTAAAACAATAAATTAACTCTTAAACCAGATAAATGAAAGCTGCCAGCAGTGATGAACTGGCCCGAGCAGAGTGACCTGATGATTATTTGGTTCTTAACAAGATTTTAAAAAAAACTTTAGATTTAGAAGTGTTAGATCATTTATCTGGTTTTAAGAGTTAATTTATTATTTTAAGTGTTCAACATGCTTATTTATAGATTTAATAATCTTAATTTAAGAAATCTCTTGGTTTTATTCTGATTTTATTTGGTTTTATTGTGGTTTTAACTGGTTTTATTCTCGTTTTATGTGGTTTCATTTTGGTTTTAACTGGTTTTATTCTGGTTTTAACTGGTTTTATTATGGTTTTATGTGGTTTTATTCTGGTTTTATGTGGTTTTATTCTGGTTTTAAGAGTTAATTTCTTATTTTAAGTGTTCAACGTGCTTATTTCTAGATTTAATAATCTTAATTTCAGAAATCTCTCGGTTTTATTCTGGTTTTATTCTTGTTTTATGTTTTTATTCTGGTTTTAACTGGTTTTATTCTGGTTTTATGTGGTTTTATTCTGGTTTTATGTGGTTTTATGTGGTTTTCTGGTTTTAACAGTTTTTTTTGTGGTTTTATTTGGTTTTATTTTGGTTTTAACTGGTTTTATTCTCGTTTTATGTGGTTTCATTTTGGTTTTAACTGGTTTTATTCTGTTTTAACTGGTTTTATTCTGGTTTTATGTGGTTTTATGTGGTCTTATTCTAGTTTTATTCTTGTTTTAAGAGTTAATTTCTTATTTTTAGTGTTCAACATGCTTTTTTCTAGATTTAATAATCTTAATTTAATAAATCTTGTCAAGGTAAATTATCTGTCCATGCAGCAAGATCATTTCCCTCAGATTTACTGTTTGATCTGGTTTTTAAACACCTTTTTGCAGTGTGCGTATTGTGTGTCCTGGTATAATCCCTGTTTTGTGGTTCTGTGTCTCCAGGCATGAAGCCAACTCAGGAGAGGCAGCTGATCCTGGTGGCCAACGCCCACATGCACTGGGACCCCGAGTACTCGGACGTCAAGCTGATCCAGACCATGATGTTCCTGTCGGAGCTGAAGAGCATCGCTGAGAGGGCCTCGGGCTCCACGGCGACCGGTTCGCCCGCCGCCAACCCGTCCTCCATCCCCATCGTCCTGTGTGCTGACCTCAACTCGCTGCCCGACTCCGGTAGGACCCTCTTTATTCTGCTTTTAACTGGTTTTAACTCCGGTAGGACCCTCTTTATTCTGCTTTTAACTGGTTTAACTCCGGTAGGACCCTTTTATTCTGCTTTTAACTGGTTTTAACTCCGGTAGGACCGTCTTTATTCTGCTTTTAACTGGTTTTAACTCCAGTAGGACCCTCTTTATTCTGCTTTTAACTGGTTTTAACTCTGGTAGGACCCTCTTTATTCTGCTTTTAACTGGTTTTAACGCCGGTAGGACCCTCTTTATTCTGCTTTTAACTGGTTTAACTCCGGTAGGACCCTCTTTATTCTGCTTTTAACTGGTTTAACTCCGGTAGGACCCTTTTATTCTGGTTTTAACTCCGGTAGGACCCTCTTTATTCTGCTTTTAACTGGTTTAACTCCGGTAGGACCCTCTTTATTCTGGTTTTAACTCCGGTAGGACCGTCTTTATTCTGCTTTTAACTGGTTTTAACTCCAGTAGGACCCTCTTTATTCTGCTTTTAACTGGTTTTAACTCCGGTAGGACCGTCTTTATTCTGCTTTTAACTGGTTTTAACTCCAGTAGGACCCTCTTTATTCTGCTTTTAACTGGTTTTAACTCCGGTAGGACCGTCTTTATTCTGCTTTTAACTGGTTTTAACTCCGGTAGGACCCTCTTTATTCTGGTTTTAACTCCGGTAGGACCGTCTTTATTCTGCTTTTAACTGGTTTTAACTCCGGTAGGACCCTCTTTATTCTGGTTTTAACTCCGGTAGGACCGTCTTTATTCTGCTTTTAACTGGTTTTAACTCCGGTAGGACCGTCTTTATTCTGCTTTTAACTGGTTTTAACTCCGGTAGGACCCTCTTTATTCTGCTTTTAACTGGTTTTAACTCCGGTAGGACCGTCTTTATTCTGCTTTTAACTGGTTTTAACTCCGGTAGGACCCTCTTTATTCTGCTTTTAACTGGTTTTAACTCCGGTAGGACCGTCTTTATTCTGCTTTTAACTGGTTTTAACTCCGGTAGGACCGTCTTTATTCTGCTTTTAACTGGTTTTAACTCTGGTAGGACCGTCTTTATTCTGCTTTTAACTGGTTTTAACTCCGGTAGGACCCTCTTTATTCTGGTTTTAACTCCGGTAGGACCGTCTTTATTCTGTTTTTAACTGGTTTTAACTCCGGTAGGACCCTCTTTATTCTGCTTTTAACTGGTTTTAAACCCGGAGGACCCTCTTTATTCTGCTTTTAACTGGTTTTAACTCCGGTAGGACCGTCTTTATTCTGCTTTTAACTGGTTTTAACTCTGGTAGGACCGTCTTTATTCTGCTTTTAACTGGTTTTAACTCCGGTAGGACCCTCTTTATTCTGGTTTTAACTCCGGTAGGACCGTCTTTATTCTGGTTTTAACTGGTTTTAACTCCGGTAGGACCCTCTTTATTCTGCTTTTAACTGGTTTTAAACCCGGAGGACCCTCTTTATTCTGCTTTTAACTGGTTTTAACTCCGGTAGGACCGTCTTTATTCTGCTTTTAACTGGTTTTATGTGGTTTTATTCTGGTTTTAGCTTGTTTTAACTCCGGTAGAACCGTCTTTATTCTGCTTTTAACTGGTTTTATGTGGCTTTATTCTGGTTTTAACTGGTTTTAACTCCAGTAGGACCGTCCTCAGCACTCCTCAGGATCCTCGTTTCACTCTCACAGCCACAGGCAAAGTCTCATGTGAACGGCTTGCTGTTGCTGAGAGCTTCAAGCATTATTTTCCCTGTCTCAAAGGTCTGATTCACAAAAGATATTAATCAAGGTCACGTTTATTCGTAGAGAACCTTATACACAACCAAGGTTGACCAAAGTGCTTTATATAAGTAGTGTGTACACTATGATGAGATTCTTCAGAGATTTATAACAATTAATACTAGTAATGTTATGATACTATATATTATGATTATGATTATATACTATATATTATGATACTATATAATATACAAGGAGCACACCTACAACAAGCATTCCTTTACAAGTATTTATTTATACAGCAACCTGTGACCTTTAATTTCTGGCCTTGAACAGAAAGCATTTTTGGCAAAACCATAATACCTATCATTGATCCGACTTCACTTTGAGCGTCCTGAGTTCTTCCTGAACATCTACATATGTTTTTTTTTTTAAGAAAAATAAAAAACAGCTTTGTTAGAGCGATCTAAAAAAACTGTTACATCTCCCTTTTTCAGAAATCTCCCTGTGTTTTTAATATGGGAGCCAATGAGGCTGTTGGTGGTGTTGGTGGATCATCTGTGCGTCCTACGCCCAAACTATAACTCTGACAGCTTTACCAGAGGATTGTGAGGGAGAAGACTAATTTTCCTAAGTTTCTATGTATAAATTATTTCTGTAGAGTGGAATTTGCGGCCTGGAGCGCAGTTTTCAAATTTATTTTTTGACAGTTTCTTCTCTCCCTCTACACTCTGGCGATGATGTCACACACTGTGACACGAACATTCCGTGCAATACACACCCATTATAATCTCAGAATTTCTCCAAAAATGATCATGGTCATTGAACAGGGATTGATAAAAAACTATATGACCTATCGAAACGTGGATTAATACACCGATACACAAGACTTGTGTCTACTGTTTAAAGTTTAAATGGAGTCTCTAGGTGAAATTATGCCGGAAAAGTAGACGTTTAAAAATATCAAATTTTGTTATTTTTCACTCATTTTTTTTCGGCCGTCCCATTCACTTCAATGCAAAATTTGGGGCAGTTTTTCGCGACTTACGTTGTTGAGTTTATTTATTTTAAAATAAGACATATCATAAACATAAATTCATAAACGCCCAATGTAACGTTTATGTCACATCACAGATCTTTGACATTTAGGGGAAGTATTTTTTTTCAAACATCATAAATGTGTTCTGTGTGGTATATCCCCCATAAGTTTCCTTCAAGGATAAAAAGATCTGGGTTCTTATGGGTTAAACCCTTTCAATCCTAATTGGTATGTTGATCTCCATAATGAAAGAAATAATACTTTAGGCTTTTATAAAATCAAAGGGATGTTCTAGATTAACACATTGCACCTTTACAACAGAAAGTTGACGTGTGGTTTGATCCAGGTGTGGTGGAATACCTGAGCAACGGAGGAGTGGCCGAGAACCACAAGGACTTTAAAGAGCTACGCTACAACGAATGTTTGACCAACTTCAGCTGCAACGGCAAGAACGGCAACTCAGACGGGAGCATCACACACAGCTTCCAGCTGAAGAGCGCCTACGACAGCAATCTGATGCCTTACACCAACTACACGTACGACTTTAAGGTAAAAACCAACTACACGTACGACTTTAAGGTAAAAACCAACTACACGTACGACTTTAAGGTAAAAACCAACTACACGTACGACTTTAAGGTAAAAACCAACTACACGTACGACTTTAAGGTAAAAACCAACTACACGTACGACTTTAAGGTAAAAACCAACTACACTTACGACTTTAAGGTAAAAACCAACTACACGTACGACTTTAAGGTAAAAACCAACTACACGTACGACTTTAAGGTAAAAACCAACTACACGTACGACTTTAAGGTAAAAACCAACTACACGTACGACTTTAAGGTAAAAACCAACTACACGTACGACTTTAAGGTAAAAACCAACTACACGTACGACTTTAAGGTAAAAACCAACTACACTTACGACTTTAAGGTAAAAACCAACTACACTTACGACTTTAAGGTAAAAACCAACTACACGTACGACTTTAAGGTAAAAAACCAACTACACGTACGACTTTAAGGCAAAAACCAACTACACGTACGACTTTAAGGCAAAAACCAACTACACGTACGACTTTCAGGTAAAAACCAACTACACGTACGACTTTCAGGTAAAATCCAACTACACGTACGACTTTAAGGTAAAATCCAACTACACGTACGACTTTAAGGTAAAAACCAACTACACGTACGACTTTAAGGTAAAAAACAAATACACGTACGACTTTAAGGTAAAAACCAACTACACGTACGACTTTAAGGTAAAAACCAACTACACGTACGACTTTAAGGTAAAAAACAAAGACATGTACGACTTTAAGGTAAAAAACAAAGACATGTACGACTTTAAGGTAAAAACCAACTACACGTACGACTTTAAGGTAAAAACCAACTACACGTACAACTTTAAGGCAAAAACCAACTACATTTACGACTTTAAGGTAAAAACCAACTACACGTACGACTTTAAGGTAAAAACCAACTACACGTACGACTTTAAGGTAACAACCAACTACACTTACGACTTTAAGGTAAAAACCAACTACACGTACGACTTTAAGGTAAAAACCAACTACACTTACGACTTTAAGGTAAAAACCAACTACACTTACGACTTTAAGGTAAAAACCAACTACACGTACGACTTTAAGGTAAAAAACCAACTACACGTACAACTTTAAGGCAAAAACCAACTACACGTACGACTTTAAGGCAAAAACCAACTACACGTACGACTTTCAGGTAAAAACCAACTACACGTACGACTTTCAGGTAAAATCCAACTACACGTACGACTTTAAGGTAAAAACCAACTACACGTACGACTTTAAGGTAAAAAACAAATACACGTACGACTTTAAGGTAAAAACCAACTACACGTACGACTTTAAGGTAAAAACCAACTACACGTACGACTTTAAGGTAAAAACCAACTACACGTACGACTTTAAGGTAAAAAACAAAGACATGTACGACTTTAAGGTAAAAAACAAAGACATGTACGACTTTAAGGTAAAAACCAACTACACGTACGACTTTAAGGTAAAAACCAACTACACGTACAACTTTAAGGCAAAAACCAACTACATTTACGACTTTAAGGTAAAAACCAACTACACGTACGACTTTAAGGTAAAAACCAACTACACGTACGACTTTAAGGTAACAACCAACTACACTTACGACTTTAAGGTAAAAACCAACTACACGTACGACTTTAAGGTAAAAACCAACTACACTTACGACTTTAAGGTAAAAACCAACTACACTTACGACTTTAAGGTAAAAACCAACTACACGTACGACTTTAAGGTAAAAAACCAACTACACGTACAACTTTAAGGCAAAAACCAACTACACGTACGACTTTAAGGCAAAAACCAACTACACGTACGACTTTCAGGTAAAAACCAACTACACGTACGACTTTCAGGTAAAATCCAACTACACGTACGACTTTAAGGTAAAAACCAACTACACGTACGACTTTAAGGTAAAAAACAAATACACGTACGACTTTAAGGTAAAAACCAACTACACGTACGACTTTAAGGTAAAAACCAACTACACGTACGACTTTAAGGTAAAAAACAAAGACATGTACGACTTTAAGGTAAAAACCAACTACACGTACGACTTTAAGGTAAAAACCAACTACACGTACGACTTTAAGGTAACAACCAACTACACTTACGACTTTAAGGTAAAAACCAACTACACGTACGACTTTAAGGTAAAAACCAACTACATGTACGACTTTAAGGTAAAAACCAACTACACTTACGACTTTACGGTAAAAAACAAATACATGTACGACTTTAAGGCAAAAACCAACTACACGTACAACTTTAAGGCAAAAACCAACTACATTTACGACTTTAAGGTAAAAACCAACTACACGTACGACTTTAAGGTAAAAACCAACTACACGTACGACTTTAAGGTAACAACCAACTACACTTACGACTTTAAGGTAAAAACCAACTACACGTACGACTTTAAGGTAAAAACCAACTACACGTACGACTTTAAGGTAAAAACCAACTACACTTACGACTTTACGGTAAAAAACAAATACATGTACGACTTTAAGGCAAAAACCAACTACATTTACGACTTTAAGGTAAAAACCAACTACACGTACGACTTTAAGGTAAAAACCAACTACACTTACGACTTTAAGGTAAAAACCAACTACACGTACGACTTTAAGGTAAAAACCAACTACACGTACGACTTTAAGGTAAAAACCAACTACACTTACGACTTTAAGGTAAAAAACAAATACATGTACGACTTTAAGGTAAAAACCAACTACGTCCCAAAGCACTCACAAGCGGCCCAGTCCTCCCGCAGCAGTCTCTCCCAGCTGCAGTCACAGCAGGGGATGTTAACCCCTCAGCATCCAGTCTGCAAATGAATCTTGCATGTGCGAAGTGGCCACTGGCTGGCTTACAGTCTGTTTTGGGTCACTGTTGCCAGATAAAGGAGGAGGGTTGGAATTGTGACAGACACATGGAGTTCTAAACATATTTTGGGTGTTTTTTACTGTCTTTTTGACATTTTTGTTTGGTGGTATGCCGTGTGATTTTTCTAATGTAAAATATGTGCCGTGGCACAGAAGAGGTTGGGAACCGCTGGGTTAGATCAGGTCATTGGCCCAGATGTGAATGCCGTGATGTCTTTGTGTCTGCAGGGCGTTATCGACTACATCTTCTTCTCTAAGACCCACATGAGTGTCCTGGGCCTGCTGGGACCCCTGGACAGCCAGTGGCTGGTGGACAACAGCATCACCGGCTGCCCCCACCCCCACATCCCCTCGGACCACTTCTCCCTGCTGGCCCAGCTGGAGCTGCAGCCTCCCTCGGCCCACCAACTCAACAACCCCCTCAACGGGCTGCACCTGCCGGTCCACAGGTAGTGCAGCCTGAGAGACAAAACACTGTCCGGTCCCCCTCCTCAGCCCTCCATCTTTATACAGGACCCTGTACAGTCCACCCATCATGTTAGAACTCAGACACCATCCGACCCTCCGACCCTGAGGCACACCTACTCTAAAGGAGTGAAGTATTCGCCCCTTTGTTGCTCCGTTTTCTGTTTGGTTGTTTTGCACACTGTAAATGTTTATTTTAATACTTTTTTTTTCTCCCCTTAAAAAAGGCTTGATACCAAATGTTGGGCTTGGGGTAGTGAGGTTGCCGTGGCAACCCCCCCAATGTTACTTGTTCTCTTGGGGTAGTGAGGTTGCCGTGGCAACCCCCCAATGCCACTTGTTCTCTTGGGGGTAGTGAGGTTGCCACGGTAACCCCCCAATGCCACTTGTTCTCTTGGGGGTAGTGAGGTTGCCGCGGCAACCCCCCCAATGTTACTTGTTCTCTTGGGATAGTGAGGTTGCCGCAGTAACCCCCCAATGCCACTTGTTCTCTTGGGGTAGTGAGGTTGCCATGGCAACCCCCCAATGTCACTTGTTTTCCTTTTCTGCCTTAGATATGATCAACAAACCTTAACTCATAATAATAATAATAATAATAATAATAATATCCACTTTTTAAAAAGAGAAACGACACAAACTGCAGTGATTAGCTGGATTTCAACTCCCAAATGAACTGACATGTATTTAATTTAATTTAATTTAATTTAATGGAAGGAGAAACACTACGAGTTAGGAATGTTTACCACCATGTCACAGACTTGTTTACAGCTGTAGTTTTTGTAAACACAAGTCCATATTTTCAAATATGATCGACCGGGAAACACCAAAATACTTTAATATTAAATGTGGAGAAGACGGGTGCTATTTTAAAGATTAAAAAGTACTGATTGGATGATTTTAAAGTAATCTAAGGACATTGTGAGACTAAACTGGTGCGTTTCATGTGTGAAATATGAAATATGAAATCATGTCGTGTAAGCTACTTGTGAATCACTAAATAGGACAGATGATATTGATGATGAATTGTTTTAGCAGGCTTTCACATAGACACTTATCAGGTCAAACTTTTTCTCATCACATTTCCGTATAATTTGGGATTAAGTCACCTGACTCAGGTAACGACCTGTAAGTCGCCTTGCAGCGCTGCGTGAATGTCACTGAGCTGCTGCGTTCACTTCTACCAAGTTTTTCTTCAATAATCCCTCTTTGATCATTGCTAAATATTTTACATAATGCTCACTGAAGTTCAGAAAACGCTCAGTACGAGTAGAAAACTACCACAGAATAATCAGGCCAAAGGAGCTGAAATCCTAAAAAATGATCCTAAATCCGAAAAAAATCCAAACTCTTTGACTTGCTTAGTCGATTAGTCGATTCTTACATCAATTAGTTGTTTGGTGAATAAACTGTATAAAAATATCAATGAGTGTTCCCAAACCACAAGATGACGTCCTCAAATCTCTTGTTTTGTCCACAAACCAAAGAGATATTCAGTTTATTGTCATAAAGGAACAAAGAAACCAGAAATATTGAGCTGAAATCAGAGAATTTGGACTTATTGTCTTAAAAAAAAAAAGCTGCTCAACCCAATTATTGGATTATCAAAATAGTTGACGATTCATTTAATAATCTGTTATTGTTTGATTAATCTAATAATTGTTTCAGCTCTACTGTGAATAAAAGACGTGGAATATGTTGGCAACAAATCGTGACGTTGACCAACAATCCGTTTATACTTCTAGCTTTAAAACACGTCTGGTCTTAAAGAGTGTCGTCCTGGTTCCCCAAAGAGTATCCCCACAACCGATGACTTTCACTCTGTCGACATTAAGATCATATTTATTTATTGGTGCCAGAAAAACAACAACTTCCTGAGCAGAATGTGCCAATGACTGGTGAGCAGGAGCTGAATGTATTTACCAAAGGCTCGCTCTGAATCTGCTCTGAGCCTGTAACGCTCCTGTGGACTTTGTATTATATTTGTGTGAGATGATTAGAAGTAAAAGCCCTTTCTGTTAGGTGTACCTCAGGGCGAAGCTATGCATCCAACAGTACCTCTCAAACTGAAGACTCCCAGAGTCCTAAGACCTAAAACCAAACAGGAAGCTATTGGTTTAAAAGACTTTATAAAGCACAGGTAATGTATGTTGTTGTTGTTGTTGTACAAGTCCCACGTCTTGGTACATTTTTTGATAAAACTGCTGCTGCACTTTTGCTCCATTGCCCAAAAATAATAACTTGGGAAATTTAGTCTAAATTGTTTAAATGTGAAAAGGTGCAAAAAGAATTCTGATAAATTTGGTTTAGACACTTTTTAAAACCATCGTCAGTAGGTTTAATTGGAAGTCAGACCAAACATTAAAAATACACATTTTTAGCACCTGTAGTGCTATTTATCAATCTAAATATTGATTGATAAATACCACTGCACATGTTTGATTTGGCTCAATATTAATGTGGGAATAATAGGATAAACAACAGGCGAGGACTGGCTATCAAAACTCCAGTTTTAGTACCAATAAAAAATGTATTTCAAGATTTTGAGAAGTTCTTTTTTTATTTTATGAAAAAGGCCCCATAGGGGTCAATGGGGACCTCCCATTGTTTAAACCAGTGGCTCCAGACGTGGAGTCAGGATTCATTCACAGGGGAGCAAACAAGACAAATCTTTCTGTTTTGTCACCTTTATTTTTCTGATCTTTGCATTTATTTTGTCCCTCCTCAATAGTTGGCATCAGATGTCAGTTACATTTTAACCCTTTAACCTCCTTTTGTATCCATTTAGTAATTGTAAAACAAAAACAAAAAAATTACAAACCACATTCTCTGACAATGGTAAAAATATTACTATACCAGCTTTTTCATTTAGTTAAAAATGGAATTAGTTGTTATAGTCATGATTTCCACATATTTATTCTATATAATTACCATATTTACTGGTCTCAGAAAGTGACAAAAACTACATACTTAATTAATTATTTCAGCATATTTATGATGGAATAACATTAAATGTTTCATATTTACAGCAATGAATGATGAAGTTATGATTTCATAGCACATAATTCATTATAATGACATTAGCTTAATACCGCTAAGCTAACCATAAAGCGCCAAATCAACCGTTTGGTTGAGATAGTTTTTAAAAAATGATTATACATTCATTACAGTTTTTTTGTGGAATCATTTAACATTATTCTGTTCAGTAAGGTGTCTAACAGGAGGATATGTAAAAAAAATTTACCTACCTTTCAAAATTTCGTTAAAAACAGAACAAATGTCTGGAGTGATTTTCTTGTTTCTGATTTCCTGGTTGGAGGCGGGGCTAACAGGCATTTAACTATTTAAAGACACAGAGACATCCAGCAGATTTATTTAGAAAAACAAACCTCATTGGTTACTCTAAATGTGCTCTACCATGTGGTTGAGCAGGCAGTTAAAGGGTTAAAAAGAAAATGACGTGTTAAATTGGCCAAATCTTTTGTTCAAATTTAGAATAATCAGGTTAGAGACTCAGTTGAAACAGTTTCCATGCCAGTTTTCGTACTTTATCCGACATGTCGCTGTACTTTGACACTTCTCGATTGGTGGAAAAAGTAAATATTGAGGTTTGACAGCCAGCCCTACCTCTGCAGGGACTCTATATAATAATAATAATAATATAATATATAATAGTAATAGCTACCTGCACATGCACTCAGTGTTTAACAGATCCGGCACATTTCACACTGTAGTGTCCAGTAAACTCTTTGAATTTAGTGAAATTAGTCAAAGCTTTTGCTCTGTTCAGTATTTGAAAAGAAAAGCCATAATTCTGGGATGAATGCTGTCGGCACAACATGGCACCCTGAAACCTTTAAAGCTTTAAACCGGATCAGTCCAGTATCGGCACCCTGAAACCTTTAAAGCTTTAAACCGGATCAGTCCAGTATCGGCACCCTGAAACCTTTAAAGCTTTAAACCGGATCAGTCCAGTATCAGAACCCTGAAACCTTTAAAGCTTTAAAGCTTTAAACCGGATCAGTCCAGTATCAGCACCCTGAAACTTTTGAACCTTTAAAGCTTTAAACCGGATCAGTCCAGTATCAGCACCCTGAAACCTTTAAAGCTTTAAACCGGATCAGTCCAGTATCAGCACCCTGAAACTTTTGAACCTTTAAAGCTTTAAACCGGATCAGTCCAGTATCGGCACCCTGAAACCTTTAAAGCTTTAAACCGGATCAGTCCAGTATCAGCACCCTGAAACCTTTAAAGCTTTAAACCGGATCAGTCCAGTATCAGCACCCTGAAACCTTTAAAGCTGTAAAGCTTTAAACCGGATCAGTCCAGTATCAGCACCCTGAAACCTTTAAAGCTTTAAAGCTTTAAACCGGATCAGTCCAGTATCAGCACCCTGAAACTTTTAAACCTTTAAAGCTTTAAACCGGATCAGTCCAGTATCGGCACCCTGAAACCTTTAAAGCTTTAAACCGGATCAGTCCAGTATCAGCACCCTGAAACTTTTGAACCTTTAAAGCTTTAAACCGGATCAGTCCTGTATCGGCACCCTGAAACCTTTAAAGCTTTAAACCGGATCAGTCCAGTATCAGCGCCCTGAAACTTTTAAACCTTTAAAGCTTTAAACCGGATCAGTCCAGTATCAGCACCCTGAAACTTTTAAAGCTTTAAACCGGATCAGTCCAGTATCGGCACCCTGAAACTTTTAAACCTTTAAAGCTTTAAACCGGATCAGTCCAGTATCAGCACCCTGAAACCTTTAAAGCTTTAAACCGGATCAGTTCTGCTTCATTTGCACATGATTTGACCTCCAGTTCTGATGGGGTTGATGATATTTGTGAGCATTTTGAGGCCTATACTTCACTCCTAAACTCACCTCACAGGGTTTTCTGATTTTGTACACCAGCTGTACATAAATTAAATCGCCTTTGAAGACGAGGCGTCTTTCACATCTGTAAGGGGAATGTACCATTCTCCAGTTTAAGGGGTAAATCAGAGATGTACCTGGTGTTTATTTTCTTTGATCTCATATGTGAAAAATACCATCTCCAGCTGTCTCTGATACTCTGTTAGAGACACAACTGGTCTCTGTCCAACTTTGTTTTTGAACTATGGGCATTTTCTGTCTCCAACAAACATGCAGTCTTTCAATTTGTACTTTGTACAATTCAGTATTAACAACTTTTTGAGAAAAAGAAGATAAATGTTCTAGGTTTAAAAGCAAGTCTGTCTTGATGGCTTTTATTTCTCTTTTAGTTATCCGCTCAAAGCTGTTGTTGCTCTGAGATGGTGCTGACTGAAAATTAATTTCTTCCCTCTTTCACATCTCTCTTTACACACATCATCCAAAATCCACAGCCACTTTTACTTTTTTCCACAATAATATCCACCCTTCATTACCTGTTACTTTGTCTCTGTAGAGCTCACTTCACATACTTTTTCTACAAACAACGTGCCTAGTTTGTACAATTTCTCCAACAGCAGCACTGCCCATGAGACCAAGACGCTCAGAGATTAGCCCAGCGCCATCATCCATCATCCATCCATCCATCCATCCATCCATCCATCCAACCAACCAACCAACCAACCAACCAAGCATCCATCCAACCAACCAAGAACCATCCATCCATCCATCCATCCATCCACCCACCCATCCATCCATTCATCCATCCATTCATCCAACCAACCAACCAAGAACCAACCATCCATCCATCCATCCAACCACCCAACCAAGAACCAACCATCCATCCATCCATCCATCCATCCATCCATCCATCCATCCATCCATCCATCCAACCAACCAACCAAGAACCAACCATCCATCCAACCAACCAGCCAGCCATCCATCCATCCACCCACCCATCCTTCCATCCACCCAACCAACCAACCAGCCAGCCATCCATCCATCCATCCATCCAAGCATCCATCCATCCATCCACCAACCGTCCAACCAAGCATCCATCCATCCATCCACCAACCATCCAACCAACCAAGCATCCATCCATCCACCCACCCACCCACCCATCCTTCCATCCATCCATCCATCCATCCATCCAACCAACCAACCAAGAACCAACCATCCATCCACCCACCCACCCATCCATCCATCCATCCATCACTAAGGAGTGGTTGCTCCCCTCAGACTGGTTTCTGTTTTTTTTAATCAAACAGTTTTTTTATATGGAGGACTAATCATTTCTACCAGAACTACAGAAATAAACACTCTCATGTGTTGTTTTTCTCTTTAAAGCTGTATCTCTCACAGGATTATCACCGCCATCATCACATGTGATTTCTGAATGTAAAAATCCTGTTGTTCAATATCCGACTCTGTTCTGTTTTTATTTTCTGCCACTGTTTACTTCATTCAAGCTGATTTCACAAGACTGCAGTCAGAACATGAGGTTTTAATCTTTGGTGGCCGATAAGACACATGAGGATTATCTGACAAGGGTTTGTTGTCTTTAATCTGCTTTTACATGTTGAATGTGACGACCACTAACTAGTCCAGGGGTCGGCAACCTGAGCAACATGAGGCTCTTCAGTGTGTGTCTCCTGTGGCTGGGAACAAAACATTTATACAAAATGAAATGGCTATTTGTTTATGTTTTATTTTTCATTCAACATTGGTGTAGACCCGAAGCAATTTGCATTCTTCGATTGTAAAAATGTGCCGCTTATATTAAAACATTTTTTATTTTTTATTTTTTATTTTGGTCAACTTAAATGTGCATCATAGCTTACAAAATCTACGGCACGGCACCTTAACCTTTACATCAGGGATGGGCAACTGGAGGCCCGGGGGCCACATACGGCCCTCACCCTCACTTGAAGATTGCAGTTTCATCATATCTGGTTAAGTGCACGCTCCTATATGTGGCCCTGTGGTGGTGAACATGAAACATTGTGGCCCCCTGCAGCATTTAGGTTGCCCATCCCTGTACTACATTTTGCCAACTTCAAGTCTAGTTTTAAGTTTCCCTAGATTTAGATTGCCGAGGTAGTTAAAAAGCTGCCCGGCAGCAAGGCTCCAGGGTTGGATGAGATTCTCCCTGAGATGCTGAAGGCTCTGGACTCTGTTGGGTTGTCATGGTTGACACGCCTCTTCAGTGTCTCGTGGAGGTCTGGGACAGTGCCAGTGGAGTGGCAGACCGGGGTGGTGGTCCCCATTTTAAAAAGGGACCGTACCGCTCCATCTACGTTCCAACCCTCACCTATGGTCATGAACTTTGGGTAGAGACCAAAGAACAAGATCATGGATACAAGCGGCTGAAATGAGCTTCCTCCGTAGGGTGGCTGGGCTCAGCCTTAGAGATAGGGGGAGGAGCTCAGACATCCGGAGGGAGCTCGGAGTAGAGCCGCTGCTCCTTCTCCTCTAAAGGAGCCAGCTGAGGAGGTTTGGGCATCTGGTAAGGATCCTCCCGGGCGCCTCCCGTTAGAGGAGGTCCAGGTCCAACTGGTAGGAGGCCCCGGGGAAGACCCAGAACACGGTGGAGGGATTATATCTCTCTCCTGGCCTGGGAACGCCTCGGGGTCCAGGAGGAGCTGGACGTTGTGGCTGGGAGAGGGACGTCTGGAACGCCCTGCTTAGCCTGCTGCCCCCGCGACCCGGCCCCGGATAAGTGGACAAGAATGGATGGATGGATAAATTTAGATTCTTGCTCCTCCCCTCCTTGGTCCTTGCTGCTATCTGACAAAATCCTCTTGATAAATGCTCATTATGACCCATTAGTAAAGCTGGTAGGCTCGTTTAGACTTAGTGGGCTGTTTTATCGTCATTGTAAGGCTTGAAATAAGGTTTGAGGCTCCATTGTTGACTTTTTCCCCTTTTTTCTGCCAATAGTGGCTCTTTTGCCCATAAAGGTTGCCGACCCCTGAACTAGGCTCGGTCGCTACATCTAAACTGGGGAGCATGGACTTCATAAATGTTTCTGCCCAGTGTATTAACCTGTAAATAACGGGCTTCAGAAGGAATTCGAAACAAGAGAAATGCCAAATAAGTCTTCTTAAGGACTCTTGGAAAATGCAATGCGTTTTGTGTGGTTGTGATCTGCTCCAAACTGGATTGTGTTCCTCCACGGTCAATGCCACGATGTCAAGATCGGGAGAGTTCTTTTTCTGTAATTCTGCTGAACAGAAAACAGAACCTCCTTCACTGCAAAAAAAATGTTTCTTCTTATATTTAGCAATAGTATCTTAATTAACTTGTTTTGAGTATAATTTACCTACTAACCATAGCTTCATGTTCTTATTTTAAGAACATGTCTTTTTTGTCTTGTATAGTTGATAAAACCTAAAAAAAAAAAAAAAAAGTGAGTAACCCCTCTTCACAGGGTGAGTAACCCCTCTACATAGGGTGAGTAACCCCTCTACACAGGGTGAGTAACCCCTCTTCACAGGGTGAGTAACCCCTCTACACAGGGTGAGTAACCCCTCTACACAGGGTGAGTAACCCCTCTTCACAGGGCGAGTACCCCTCTTCACAGGGTGAATAACCCCTCTACACAGGGCGAGTAACCCCTCTACACAGGGCGAGTAACCCCTCTTCACAGGGTGAATAACCCCTCTACACAGGGCGAGTAACCCCTCTACACAGGGCGAGTAACCCCTCTACACAGGGCGAGTAACCCCTCTACATAGGGTGAGTAACCCCTCTACACAGGGTGAGTAACCCCTCTTCACAGGGTGAATAACCCCTCTACACAGGGCGAGTAACCCCTCTTCACAGGGTGAATAACCCCTCTACACAGGGTGAATAACCCCTCTACACAGGGCGAGTAACCCCTCTACACAGGGCGAGTAACCCCTCTTCACAGGGCGAATAACCCCTCTACACAGGGTGAATAACCCCTCTACACAGGGCGAGTAACCCCTCTACACAGGGTGAATAACCCCTCTTCACAGGGTGAGTAACCCCTCTACACAGGGTGAATAACCCCTCTTCACAGGGTAAATAACCCCTCTACACAGGGTAAATAACCCCTCTTCACAGGGTGAATAACCCCTCTACACAGGGTAAATAACCCCTCTTCACAGGGTGAATAACCCCTCTTCACAGGGCGAGTAACCCCTCTACACAGGGCGAGTAACCCCTCTACACAGGGTAAATAACCCCTCTTCACAGGGTGAATAACCCCTCTACACAGGGTAAATAACCCCTCTTCACAGGGTGAGTAACCCCTCTTCACAGGGTGAATAACCCCTCTTCACAGGGCGAGTAACCCCTCTACACAGGGTGAATAACCCCTCTACACAGGGTGAATAATCCCTCTTCACAGGGTCAGTAACCCCTCTTCACAGGGTGAGTAACCCCTCTTCACAGGGTGAGTAACCCCTCTACACAGGGTCAGTAACCCCTCTTCACAGGGTGAGTAACCCCTCTACACAGGGTGAATAACCCCTCTACACAGGGTGAGTAACCCCTCTTCACAGGGTGAATAACCCCTCTACACAGGGTCAGTAACCCCTCTTCACAGGGTGAGTAACCCCTCTTCACAGGGTGAGTAACCCCTCTTCACAGGGTGAGTAACCCCTCTTCACAGGGATTTCAGTCTTGTGTAAAGACTTGTTTTTAGGATTGACATTGTGAGCTTTTTCATGCTTTTCAATCTCTTCAACTGTTGAATATGGTGAGTTTTTACCTCAAATATTGGCTCCAGTTGAGAGTTTTAGTTGCATGAAGTTTAAATGTTATTTAAAAAGTATTTTCTACCACCAGTATCTACCCACAGATACTGAAATGAGGAAAAAACATGCTAGTTTCAAGTATTTCTGCTTATTTTAATGTTACTACAGTCAGGTTTTTCAAGCCATGATTGCTCAAAATAAGTATATTAGGATTTATTTTAAGACATCATTGTTTTTCCAGTTTCTAGATATTTTTTACTTATTTAAAGAATTCTTACAAAGAGACATTAACTTACTGCACTGGCAGATAATTTGACTTGTTTCCAGCATGTTTTTGCTTCATTCTAGTTCTTTATTTCTAATTTTTTTGTCAGTTGCTGTTTGCAGTGTTGGAAAAGGAGGAAAAGATAGGAGGGGAAAAAATTGATTATGCACAATTTGAGTGGATAGAAACATTTCCAATGCGTGTTATATCATGGATATTTGCCTGTCACAGGTTAATGCACTGGTTCATTTGCTGTCAGATGATAAAATGAAAGATTTGGAAAACAAACTGGACCAAAAGCAGCAACTTCAGTGTCAAAACGCTTTTTAAAAAGTCCTCCCCAGTCAGTTGGTTTGATAGTTTCAGAATAAGTTGCAGTAGGCGTGGGTCAATTGTGTGTCAAAGAGTGACAGAAACAAAAAATGCAAGGCTGTTATTTCCTCGGAACAAACTATGTATTTCCTTGGAAAGTTGCTGCCTTTTCAGCAGCTTTCAGCAGATATTTTTGATTTGTGTGAAGTGAAAGTGGGCGAGGATCCTCAGCCGCCAACAACAGGTGCTACATTATTTCTCAAGAAGATTTTGAAGAACTGCACTTCAGCCTGTTGAATGTAACGACGTGTTAAGTTTCTGTTATCAGATTTCAGACGAGCAACTCTTCACCACATCGGTTTTCAGTCCAAGCAACTTCCACTGCAACAAGAGGAAGCAGCCAGTGAGAGTTTCACTGCAAAGAGTGAACTCTAGTCAGAGTAAATATCTCAGATCAAGAGGATATCTGCTCATTTTGTGTCTGATCAGACAGTTCTTCTTAGTCAGCTGTTTTTATTTTAGACTGTTTCACTTGTTCGATATGAAGATTTCACGGCTTTTGCTTAATTTAAGAAAAATATTCTACATCCAGATAAAAATCTTTGTAGCTGTATCAAGAAAATGACCAAAAAAAGCCACAAAATGATCAAAAGACGCCAAATGACCAAAAATAGACACAAATTGACCAAAAAAAAACCCACAAAATGATCAAAAGAAGAGACCAAATGACCAAAAATATACACAAATTGACCAGAAAATGGCAAAAAAGACACAAAATGAACAAAAAAAGGACACAAATTATAGTTTTTAGTATTTAGTGTGACTTTGCTGGTTTCTATAAATATAATGCCTATCATATCATTATGTCCAGATGATGGCTCTAGCATTTACTGATTATTAATTCAACAATATTTCTCAACATATTGATAAAATAGGTCACGTGTATTTCATTAGAATCAATAAAAAGTCACCTGTTATCAGTCAGAATAAACTAATTCTAAGGTATTTGTGCTTCATTAGATTAGATATTTTTACTGGTTTTGGAAAGTCTTGACAAGACACATTTTATTCTTCCATTGGCAGATCATTTTGCTATTTTTAAGCAAAAATAAAGCTATTTTTTGTACGTTTTCCTTGTTTTTGTGAGGTGGCTTTGTGCAGTGTTGTTTGGAAGGAAAACGTTGATCTTTGTGGCGGAGAGCCACATTCATGTCTGATAAATAAATGTGACAGAAGTTCCTGTTGGCCTGCGAGGACGATGGAAGTTTGTCTGGTAGGTGTCAGAGCAGCGTGGTTTTCCTTCCTCTGACACTAAAAACACATCTCGTCTTCGTACCGGTCCTTTCTTCTGTTAGTTGTGAAAGTTCCAGCAGCTCACTGCAGCTGGAACATGAAACGTTTTGTTCTCTACAGACATGAAGGCCCGCTGGAAATCACCTCCCACGCCAACCCCCACCAATCCACAAATTAATAACGCTATACGTTAAAGGAAGAAACGATACTGCACTGTAAAGAGGTGTTAAAAACCAGATCAAACAGTAAATCTGCTGCATGGACAGATCATTTACCTTGACAAGATTTATTGAATTAAGATTATTAAATCTAGAAATAAGCATGTTGAACACTTAAAATAAGAAATTAACTCTTAAAACAAGAGTATTAAACCAGAATAAAACCACATAAAAACAGAATAAAACCAGTTAAAACCAGAACAAAAACACATAAAACCACACAAAACCAGAATAAAGCCAGTTAAAACCGGAATAAAATCACATAAAACCACATAAATCCAGAATAAAATCGCATAAAACCAGAATACAACCAGTTAAACCAGAATAAAACAACATAAAACCAGAATAAAATCACATAAAACCAGAATAAAATCACATAAAACCAAGAGATTTCTTAAATTAAGATTATTACATCTAGAAATAAGCATGTAGAACACTTAAAATAATAAATTAACTCTTAAAACAAGAGTATTAAACCAGAATAAAACCACGTAAAAACAGAATAAAACCAGTTAAAACTTACTTGATTCCTGTGGTCTATGTCTAGTACCATCAGGTTGAATGCACTTATTGTAAGTCGCTTCGGACAAAAGCGTCTGCTAAATGACATGTAATGTAATGTAATGTAAAAAACTGAATAAAACCAGTTAAAACCAGAACAAAAACACATAAAACCACACAAATCCAGAATAAAACCGGAATAAAATCACATAAAACCACATAAATCCAGAATAAAATCGCATAAAACCAGAATACAACCAGTTAAAACCAGAATAAAACAACATAAAACCAGAATAAAATCACATAAAACCAAGAGATTTCTTAAATAAAGATTATTACATCTAGAAATAAGCATGTTGAACACTTAAAATAATAAATTAACTCTAAAAACCAGAGTATTAAGCCAGAATAAAACCACATAAAAACAGAATAAAACCAGTTTAAACTTACTTGATTCCTGTGGTCTATGTCTAGTACCATCAGGTTGAATGCACTTATTGTAAGTCGCTTCGGACAAAAGCATCTGCTAAATGACATGTAATGTAATGTAATGTAAAAAACAGAATAAAACCAGTTAAAACCAGAACAAAAACACATAAAACCACACAAATCCAGAATAAAATCGCATAAAACCAGAATAAAACAACATAAAACCAAGAGATTTCTTAAATTAAGATTATTACATCTAGAAATAAGCATGTTGAACACTTAAAATAATAAATGAACTCTTAAAACCAGATAAATGATCTAACACTTCTAAATCTAAAGTTTTTTTTTATCTTGGTAAGAACCAAATAATCATCAGGTCACTCTGCTCGGGCCAGTTCATCACTGCTGGCAGCTTTACTTTATCTGGTTTTAAGAGTTCATTTAGTATTTTAAGTGTTCAACATGATTATTTCTAGATTTAATGAATTCTGAATTTAATAAATCTTGTCAAGGTAAATTATCTGTCCATGCAGCAGATTTACTGTTTGATCTGGTTTTAGACCTTTAGATTTACTGTTTGATCTGGTTTTAGACCTTTAGATTTACTGTTTGATCTGGTTTTAGACCTTTAGATTTACTGTTTGATCTGGTTTTAGACCTTTAGATTTACTGTTTGATCTGGTTTTAGACCTTTAGATTTACTGTTTGATCTGGTTTTAGACCTTTAGATTTACTGTTTGATCTGGTTTTAGACCTTTAGATTTACTGTTTGATCTGGTTTTAGACCTTTAGATTTACTGTTTGATCTGGTTTTAGACCTTTAGATTTACTGTCTGATCTGGTTTTAGACCTTTAGATTTTCTGTTTGATCTGGTTTTAGACCTTTAGATTTACTGTTTGATCTGGTTTTAGACCTTTAGATTTACTGTTTGATCTGGTTTTAGACCTTTAGATTTACTGTTTGATCTGGTTTTAGACCTTTAGATTTACTGTTTGATCTGGTTTTAGACCTTTAGATTTACTGTTTGATCTGGTTTTAGACCTTTAGATTTACTGTTTGATCTGGTTTTAGACCTTTAGATTTACTGTTTGATCTGGTTTTAGACCTTTAGATTTACTGTTTGATCTGGTTTTAGACCTTTTTATCAGTGTAAAAGGCACTAAATGACCTTTGTTTTCTTATTTAACGTTATAACAGGATGACAAATATATATCTTGAAAATAGGAACGACAACAGGACATTTCATGAACTTTGGACAAAGACCTCTTCTAAATTTAGGCATTTTCATGCTTTGATATAGGTTTTAATAAAAATAAGCATCGCTTTAGTTCACTTTACTAGTCAACCTGTGAAAAAGTGTATAAATCTGGTATTTGGTTCTCTGAAGTTTGATCAAATCAACTAATTCAGAGGAAGAACGTCACACTGTAAAAAATGTCTGTAGATTTTAGGGTGAAAATCTGCTAAATCATGACAGTAAAAGACGTAAAATGATAAATGAGTTAATTCAGTTTCAGTAACAATGAAACACTGTAAATTAAATATATGCCAAAACAGTATTTTTTTATAGTTTTTTGAAAAATATATTACTCCACTGTAAAATACTCTGTAATATGTATTTAATGTAATATATATACAAGCATCACTGTAATTTTAGCATTTATTTTTTGTAAAAAATCCTTTTTCTCACTGTTAAATGTACTAAACACCATATCTCTAACAGAAATATACTGTAATATTTAATGGTAAAATCTTTAATTTTTATGCATTTTCATTTATAAAGTATTTTCTTGTCAATTATATGGCAGAACAGCGTTTCTTTTGATGGAAAAAATGTATTCATACAGTAAAAAATGGAATAAAATGGCAATCTTAAAGGTGAAATCAACAGTGCTGATGTCATTTTACCGTAATATTAGAAAAAGTTGCACCGTATTTATTACGGTAAAGTTCTGGCAACCACAGCTGCTGGTTTTTACCCTAAAAACAACAGTTTTTTTTTTTTTTTTTCAGTACATGTAACAGATTGAGCTGACCAGTTAAAACATGTTAAAAAACTTTTTAGAGCAGTTTTTATCAGTTTAAACCTTTGCTGAAGTTAGACTCTGTAGGGCTGTATCGTCTGCATAGAAATAGAGTTTATTCCCATATTGAATCATATTGACATGAATGAACAGAGGACTTCTACAAAGACTACAGCTGTGTTTAATATATGAGCAGTTAAAACCAAACAGCTCTGTCTCATCTCCACCTCCTCTAGAACAGCTGTTCTCAACCTTGGGGTCGGGACCCCAATTGGGGTCGCGAGATGATTTCTGGGGGTCGCCAAATCATTTTGGAAGTCAGCTCTGTCTCCACTGTGTTAAAGTGTTCATGTGTTAATGTGTTTTAGTCTTTTTGGTCACTTAATGTCTTTTTTTGGTCATTTTGTGTCTTTTTTGGTCATTTGGTGTCTTTTTTTGATCATTTTGTGTCTTTTTTTGATCATTTTGTGGACAATTTGTGTCTTTTTTGGTCATTTTGTTTCCTTTTTTGGTCATTTTGTGTCTTTTCTGGTCATTTTGTGTCTTTTTTTTGGTCATTTTGTGTCTTTTTTGGTCATTTTGTGTCTTTTTTTGGTCATTTTCTGTCTTTTTTGGTCATTTTCTGCCTTTTTTGATCATTTTCTGCCTTTTTTTGATCATTTTCTGTCTTTTTTTGATCATTTTTGAACTGAACTGTGCGTGTGAGATTGTGTTCAGTGAGTGGGGGTCGCGGACAACATGCATGTTAAATTGGGGGTCGCGACTCAAAAAGGTTGAGAACTACTGCTGTAGGCAATAAACATTCATCCTTGTTTAACTTTTTGTCTGAGTCTTTTATTCTTTACGTCGTGGATACAACACCAGCACATCACAAATATACATCAATTTACTTCACAGAGCACATGTGTGCCTTTTGGCAATAAAATGGCACGATTAAACATTTTATATCAGAATCTAAGTATCCATACAGCAATAAGGAATTCCCCAATAACAGATTTTATACATAAAACAGCACCGTTAAAGCTTATTACTATCATATCACAGTTCTTCAGGCGTACAAGGAAGCACTGAGACAGTATTGTTGTAGAATTATCAGCATTTTTCCAAAAGGGTAACGCCAGAAAGTCCAATTGTTTGAATTACAATATTTGAATGCAGCTCAGCCTGCCAACAGTTAATTCACAGTTTGATCAATTTGAATGAAGCCATGATGACATTAATAAATGGGATCAGAAGTTAAGAGTGGAACCGGTCGGGGTCACGGTGGTCGAGCTGGAGGTCTGCTGTTTACTGCAAATACAACAAGAGAAGGACAAGAATCCATTAGACAACTGGAGCAAGACACAGTTCAAAAAACAGACACAAGCTACTTAGCCAAGAAGTTAGCTAAGTAGTTAGCTTAGCAAGCTACTGAAATAAATACTTAGCCAAAAATGTAGCTAAGTAGTTAGTTTAGCAAGCCACTTAGCTAAATGTTTGGCCAATAACTTAGTTATTTTTTTTTTAAATAAATGAAAACATGAAATGAGGATGTATGATGATCAAAAACAAACTAATTGAGGAAAATCGTGAATACTGAATGATGAAATGAATTTATTGCAAAGATATAGAAGATAAAAACTCTGTCGAGTCACTTTAGACCATGTTGGGCATCAAAGGGTTAAAGTAATGCACTTATGTTTACAAATACCAACCAGCAGTTAGCTTAGCATAAAGACTAGAAGCAGGGAAAGCCTGACTATATCCACATTTTAAAAAAGGAGGAAGAATGTAATCAAAGAGCTCAATAATTCAGAGAGCAAAATCAGATCCTGAGCTGCGTGTTGGCTGGTGATCAGGGATGATTTCTGAGCAGGAAAATATAGAATATCATATAAATACTGGTAAAGTTTTATTACCATTATCACAATAACTGGTGACCAAGACAAGAGGAAGCCCTTCGTTTGTTACAGTTCCTCCTTCAGACACAATAAAATACCAGTAAATACACACAGAGCAGCTTTTTGTCTACTTCTGTTGATATTTAAAGGTTTCAAACAGCTAGAATCTGTTGAAAATGTTTCAAAAGTGTGGAAACTAAATTAAATACACTAATGACGCGTCTCCATGACCACCACCGACACTGTCAACATACTTTCTAATCTATCATTTATAATGATTTAAAATCCTCACATTTGAGAAGTTATTGTTGTTAATCTAATAAAGAAGAATTAAACAAAAGCCAAAAATAAAAGGTAATTACTTCTGCAGGTTTCTGAGCAGGTCGTTGATCCACTTTGCTGCTGGGTCGACACAAACCTGGGAACCGTTCCTCCTGGTCACTCTGTGGGGACAGAAAAGCTTTTTATTATTATTATTATAACATCCAATCCAAATCCAATCCCCTTTATTTATAGAGCACAATTTTAGCAAACACAAGGTTTCCAAAGTGCTGCACAAACAATAAATACATAACACAATACAAAGAGATGTAGTAAACAATAGATCAGTAAGATGCAATAAATTAAAAATGGGATAAAAATAAATTAAATAAAATATAAAATGTACTGCCCGCACAAAATAAAATATGCATGAATACAATAAAAACAATAACAAATATAAATAACATTGTCACTCTGGACTCAGTGTTTGATCAAACCTGTGAGAGGGAAGTCAAGTCTCACTACAGAAGTAGAATATGTACAATAGCCTAAATGTTCCATTCACTGCAATGATGTACTTTTACTACAGTACTTTCAGTTTTGCTCTGAGTTCTACTATTAGTTAATAAACATTTATCTGTGTGCTAATCCAAGTTGAGTCATTGCTGACCAGCCCTTTTTAAAACCAACATGGCTCAGTTCAAAACAAAACTGCTCATCTCTTCTCTGACATGATGGAAAGTTTATAGAGTACGTTTATTAAAATACTGCATTTATGCGTACAAATACCAACCAGCGATTAGCGGGAGCGCGTCTATGTTCCCCAGTCTGTTAGTTTTTCCACCATTACTGCCAAATTCCATGTCAAATAGGCCCAACATAACCATAACCCTAAAATATTTTATCTGTAATATAATCCTGTGCTGCATTTTAACCCTAACTCTAAAACAGGGGTCTCAAACTGGCGGCCCGCGGCCCAATTGCGGCCCTCGTGATGATATTTTGTGGCCCCCACCTTGATATGAAAGTTTAATGTGAGTTTTATATGAATGACACTTTACCGTGTTGTGTGTGGAAGGTCCCTTTAATTACTTCTTTTTAATAATTTTGTGTCTTTTTTGGTAATTTTGTGTCTTTTTTTAGTAATTTTGTGTCTTTTTTTGGTCATTTTGTGTCTTTTTTAATAATTTTGTGTTTTTTATGGTAATTTTGTGTCTTTTTTAATAATTTTGTGTCTTTTTTGGTAATTTTGTGTCTTTTATGGTAATTTTGTGTCTTTTTTAATAATTTTGTGTCTTTTTTGGGTCAATTTGGGTCTTTTTAAAAATAATTTTGTGTCTTTTTTAAGTAATTTGTGTGTCTTTTTTAAGAATTTTGTGTCTTTTTTAAAATAATTTTGTGTCTTTTCTTAAATAATTTTGTGTCTTTTTTGGTTATTCTGTGTTTTTTGGGTCGTTTTGATACTGCCTCCAGCGGCCCCCAGGTAATTTAAGTTTGAGACCCCTGCTCTAAAACATATAGTATTTATCAAAATTCTAATTGAACTTCTTTTATATCTTTATAGTTACCCCATTTATTTATTTATTTATTTTTTACATGGTAAAAACGTTTTTTTAACTGGTTTTACTCCATTTCTATACCTTTTGATCTCCTCCGGGTAACTAACCGGAACAGCCCGAAAAAAACTTCACTTTTATTATTTAATTTTAAATTAATTTTAATTGACCAAAAGAAATGAATCACTCCCTCAACCTCCGCCCGGATCTCCGGCCTCCATCTTTTAAAGTCACTCTTTTAACTATTTTCTAGATAAGAGACACCTTTTTAAGAGCTTTTATTCAAGAAAGTCTCCTTCATGAAGGAACCTCTAAAAAAGGTTTTATCTATAGCTCTCTCTAAGAGTGCTGCGTTTTAATCCAAACCTAACCGAACCCTAAAAGGAAAAGGCTAAGCCTCGATGCAAGACAATATGATGAGGGGGAATATACAAACGTGAGTAATTCTAGATTTAAAAAGCCAAAAAATGAACTGCAAAGTAACCAGAAAGTAGCTGCTGTGATCATTTAGAGCAGGGGTCTCAAACTCAAATTACCCGGGGGCCGCTGGAGGCAGTATCAAAATGACCAAAAATAGACACAAAATTACTAAATAAATAAATTAAAAAAAGACACAAAATTACCAAAAAAAAGCCCACAAAATGACAAAAAAGACACAAAATTACTGAAAAAGACACAAAATTACTTACAAAAGACACAAAATGACAAAAAATACACATAATTAGCAAAAAAGACACAATTGTTTTTAAAAAAGACACAAAATGACCAAAAGAGACACAAAATGACAGAAAAATAACTAAATTACTTAAAAAAGAAACAAACAGGACACAAAATTATTTTAAAATGACACAAAATGAGACAAAAAAAGACACAAAATGACCAAAAGACACAAAATTACAAAAAAAAGACACAAAATTACCAAAAAAAAAGCCCACAAAATGACAAAAAAGACACAAAATTACTGAAAAAGACACAAAATTACTTACAAAAGACACAAAATGACAAAAAATACACATAATTAGCAAAAAAGACACAATTATTTAAAAAAAAAAGACACAAAATGACCAAAAGAGACACAAAATGACAGAAAAATAACTAAATTACTTAAAAAAGAAACAAACAGGACACAAAATTATTTTAAAATGACACAAAATGACACAAAAAAAGACACAAAATGACCAAAAGACACAAAATTACTAAAAAAAGACACAAAATTACCTAAAAAACGTAACCAAAGGGACCTTCCACACACAACACGGTAAAGTGCCATTCATATGAAACTCACATTAAACTTTCATATCAAGGTGGGGGCCACAAAATATCATCACGAGGGCCACAATTGGCCCGCGTGCCGCGAGTTTGAGACCCCTGATTTAGAGAGTCTACCGGAAAGATTGATAGATTGCAGGGAACGTAAGATCCTTTTTGGGGAAAACGGGGAACATAGGGATGACCCCCAGTTAGCTTAGCATAAAGACTAGAAGCAGGGGAAAGCCTGACTCTATCCACATCTAAAAAAGGAGGAAGAATGTAATGAAAGAGCTCAATAATCTCTTGAATACTCACATCATTTCAACGCGGCGGCAGTGTCCTGAGATAGGAACCACTTTAATGTCCTTGATGATCCGGACAGGGATCGGGTTGGAGAGGGTCCGCAGGCACATACAGGACTGCCTCGGACGAGCTGCCGGACATTTATAAAGCTTCATTATTAAGTTTCATCATTATTTCAGTCTGTTAATAACAAGTTAACAACTTCAAATGAGCCCTGAGAAACTTTGACGGATGAACATTAACGTTTACTTTCACCTTTAAAACACAACTTGTAAAAAAAAGTTGATGTGTTTTACAATGAAACACATTTAAATAACAAAATGTGACAATTATTACAACAACAAAAGAGGTTTTAATCTTTAAAAAAGTTGTGAGGAACATAAAGAGCTTAAGTTATCATTCTATACAGACGACACCTGATTGTTTCATTAACTAA